>NW_007728845.1:170753-171749 GCF_000696425.1 Galeopterus variegatus | reverse complement strand
TTTTTTTTTTTTTTGACAGGTAAAGGGATCGCAACCCACGGCACGGTGTTGTCTGCACCACGCTCAGCCAATGAGCGCACTGGCCATCCCTATATAGGATCCGAACCCACAGCCTCGGTGCTACCAGCGCTGCACTCTCCCAACTGAGCCACGGGGCTGGCCCCAAATGGAATTCTAAACAAGGCCTAGTATGGCCATACTACTGTGAATTTAAGAAACAACTTGTTTCACATCAATTAAAAAAAAAAAAAAATCAACCAAGAATGCAAACCTGCACATGAGCCACTAGCCACTCAATTCACCATTGTATAAGTCACAAGGACACACAAACTATCTATGTGACTAGTGTTATTTGCTGTAGCTATTAAAATAAGTAGCCTCAGAACTGTATGGGGACTCATTGTGATGTCGGTTTGGTTTGCACTTTGAATGAGTTACCTTCTAGACAAGTAAGGCAGAATGGCCATCTTGGATCCTTAACACCACTGCTAACTGTTTCTAACACTTTAAGAACCTTAACACCTTAGCAGCCACTGTTCTAAGAGCAGGAAATCTAAAACTTTCATTACTCCCCAGTAGAGCTTAAAATATACTAAATATTTCCCTGCTTCATTTAAAAAAAAAATGAACATAAATAAAATCTTGTCCTAAGGATTTAAATTCATCACTGTAAACCCCGGCCTCTGATTTGCTGTGGTTACAGACAGTGAGGGACACTGGGATGAGTGGGTGTCACTCCCTGCACTGCCCTTGGAAGGTACGTGGCTACCTTCTGTAAGATCCTCAGTGTAAGACAGGCTCATGCCCTCAAAAACACCACCCACACTCTCCATGCCCTGTAGCAAAGAGGAAGGATTCAACTTCACTTCTTCACCAGCTCTTTTTTGTTTCTCAGCATCTCTCCTCTATGCAGTACCTGCAACTACTTTTTATTGCCTATCTTCTCTCCCATTTGTTTCCCTGCAACAAGGCTGGACTTAGACCTCCCTAGCTAGT
>NW_007728845.1:169416-170490 GCF_000696425.1 Galeopterus variegatus | reverse complement strand
GAGATATGTGAGGATCAAATAATATGCATGCTCTTTTTCCTAGAAAATAGGTAGGGCCAAGTACCACAGGAATTAGATGACAACTTTCATTATTAATGGCAGCAGCTACAATGTTTGGAGAGCTTACTAGATGAAGGTCACCAGGGATACAGTGGTAAGGTCAACATCATCGCTACTCTCGTTTACCTTATAGAGAACTAACAGGGAAGAAAGAAACAGCACACCAAGTATTATAAAAGTAGGTCTGAACATTACAGAAATATTTAATAGCAGAGACACCTAACTGACTGGAGGAGGGATGTTGGTAAGGCTTGAGCAGGGACAGGCCTTGGGAGGGGGAAAGCAATCAAGGCAGAGGAAACAGATCCATGAAGAGCAGGAGGTAGCACAGCATCTTGCATGATAGAGTATGTTTTTCATACTACAGGTCACAACCCAATACCAGACTGTGAAATTAGTTTAGTCTTTTGTGACCTACATTTTTCTAAAAATGAAACAGGACTGAAAAAATCAGTGCAAAGCATGTATTACTTCATGAAACTCACTGGAGTTATATAGCCAGTTATTTAAACACTGGTGTACTAAGTTACCATGTGAATTTATTTCTTGCTGTGCAGTCCCCATTTGGACTATCCTGCCTAAGAGGGATGGAAGAACTTTGATACACATGGTATGTGGATGTGGCAGGACAGAAGTTTAATCTTCCCCAAAACCTACAAATTAGATATTATGCCTGCTTCACAAATTGCATGCCTGAGGTCACACAACTTATTACAGATGAAAGGGAAATTTGAACCTAGGGAAGTTTCCCTAGATTACCTGGGTTTAGATGTTGTCATTATAAATAGATGCCAATGAAATGAAATTACCATACCAAACCTAAATCCAACCTTTAGATATGCGTGCTTTCTCGGAGAGGAGGGACAGCTCAGATAAGAGAATACACCCCCCAAATTCCAAGAATAACTGAGAAAGCTACACTGGGCCAATAACATAGACCATAGGGCTTCTGATCTATGGTAGGTGTTAAGGCTAATTCTAGGTGTCAACTTGATTAGATTAAGGAATGCTGAG
>NW_007728845.1:168530-169212 GCF_000696425.1 Galeopterus variegatus | reverse complement strand
ACCTGAACCACACTACCAGCATCCAGTTTGCAGACAGCCTGTCATGAGACTTTTCTTTAACATTGCACGAGCTAGTTCCCCTAATAAATCCCCTCTCACATATTTATAACATATCCTATCAATTCTGTCTCTCTGGAGAACCCTGACTAATATAGTAGGCAATCCTGTTCATCATATAAATGTAAGCTGAATGACTTGACTAAATGTCCACTAATTTATTCCACTATTTTCCTAGTGTACTACCTAAGGTTAAGTGTTGTGTGGCCAGTTTTCCCTTTCCCCATGAAATAATCTTCTGAGCTGAGTACACAGAAGGCCCTCATACCTGAGCTGAACGTCACATTCTTAATAAGCTAATGTGTACTTCTTAATGCTAGACAAATAAGGAAAATCTTCCCTAGTTTGCAGAAAACGTTACTCAGATAAAGACTTCTTGACACAAAGAGAACATTACAAGTTCTAAATGTTCTTACAATCACCTAAGAAAATGTGAATACCAAATGAGAAACTTACAGTAACCACATGTTTGAACAAAAAATCTTCAAGTAAGGGTTTGGAGGCAGTAGACACCAGGATTTGTTTAAAAAGCCCTTAACAGCACTAAATTCATGTTGACTAGAATAATCCAGTTTATTAGACAATACTGTGTCCTGCAAAAACCTCACAATTTTACATTATCCTT
>NW_007728845.1:140363-168052 GCF_000696425.1 Galeopterus variegatus | reverse complement strand
TAATCCAGTTTATTAGACAATACTGTGTCCTGCAAAAACCTCACAATTTTACATTATCCTTAACATGCATTTTTACATCTGCTTATCAATTATCTTTTGGTGTTAAAAACTTAGAACGCTAGTAAATACCAAAAAGATAACTAAAATAAATGATTAGCACTAAGGAAGGCTGTTTGAACAAAAAGAAGCAGAGTTCACTGAACTGTAAAAGAAAGATAACATTGCCTTTATTTCTGCAAAGGCTAGGTCTTTCCTGGGTCTATGAAAAGAACCAGACCGAGAACCAGGGGACCTTGTCAGCCACTAATTAGCTGTGAGACCCGAGAAAGCCTTATGATCTCTCTCTGGGTTTCCATGCCTGAGAAAGGAGTAAGAGCAAGTTGGGCCACTCATGGGCCAAACTGTTCTATCACCAAGCAGCAAGTTCCACCAGGCCCCCTTCTCCGCACCAAGTTCTGGAGAAAGGAAACGGGTGTAAGATGCTGTTGCCCCTTATTCTGGGAGCACAGATGACGGCCCTGCCTCTGGATTTCCTCATGATTTCCCCACTGTCTTATGTCCCCTCTAGTGTTTGGAGGCAAAGGTAGTCTTCCCCACAACATGGCCTTCCAGCTCCAAAATTCTATGAATTCACATACTGCAAAATACCAACAGAACAATTTATAGCCCAGAGACCTTCATGATCAAGCTATTAATATGCCCTATTTGAAGAATAAAAGGATCCCAGATTCTGGGTCGAAGAGAAGACTAAATGCTACCTGATTAATTAAAGTGTCCATGCTGAAGGTCTGACATTTGGTGAGACAAATTTACAATGAGGGTCTTCTGACATGTGAGTTAACTGAGGCCTACTTTGGAAGGAGCCCAAGACTAAGCCTCAAACCCAGCTTGCTTAAAAACCTCAATCTACACCTTCAAAACAACCACATTGTGGCCAACTCAAATCTCTGGCAAAAGGCCTTCAATAATATCCCTTCTGCAGATTCAACCCACTAGGTTCAAAATATGGATTATCTTTAAATTAATTTCTGTACAATTTTAAATAGAGTTACCATGTAACCCAGCAATTTCACTCCTAGGTATATACCCATGAAAAATGAAAAAATATATCCACTAAAAAAACTGTATATGAACCTTCAGAGCAGCATCATTCATAATAACCGAAAGGTGGAAACAAGCGAAATGTCCATCAAATGATGAATGGATAAATAAGATGTGGTATATCTGTACAATGGAAGATTATCTGGGTAGGAAAAAGAAAGTAGTACTGACACATGGTACAACACAGATGAAAACATTATGCTAAATGAAAGAAGCCAGTCACAAAAGAACACATATTGTATGATTCTATTAATGTGAAATGTCCAGAATAGACAAATATATAGACAGAAAGTTGAACGGTGGTTACTTAAGGGAATAGTAGATTAGAGGTGATAGGTGAAGGGTACAGGGTTTCATTTTGAGGTCATGAAAATGTCCTAAAATTGACTGTGGTGATGGCTGTACAACTCTGTGACTATACTAAAAACCATCAAATTGTACTATTTATTTTATTTATTTATTTATTTATTTTTTAAAGATGACCGGTAAGGGGATCGTAACCCTTGGCTTGGTGTTGTCAGCACCACGCTCAGCCGGTGAGTGAACCGGCCATCCCTATATAGGATCCGAACCTGTAGCCTTGGTGTTATCAGCACCACACTCTCCCAAGTGAGCCACGGGCCAGCCCTGAATTGTACATTTTAAATGGGGATTATATGATATGTAAATCATACCTCAAGAGCATTAAAATAAGGTGAACTGGCTGAAATATTAAGAAAAAACAGGTTCACAGCTGATTCTTTCTGAGTCAGTGTCCAGGTTCTGAGCACTACCCGATAAAATACAAATGACTGCTCTTCAAGCACAGGCCCAAGCCCACACTTAACAGTGTTCTGACAAAGCAGTGGTACATGTTTAGGGGCAAACAGGATAACTGCCTTCAAATCACTTATAGTTTTAAAAAAAAGTTTAATGTCAGATAGAAGTACAAAGACATATACTACAAGTACGTCATTATAATACATACTGTAGTACACATCTCTGCTCTTCTGACAATATGTAGTATAGAATACAATATACGAGTATAATATAATTCAGATGATAATCCCAAAAGATGACCACAAGAACTGGTCAGATGATATCCATGGAAACTCAGAAGAGATTCATTTCTACTGCAGAGGGAAAAAAAAAAATTCCCTCTAAACAAAAACTAAAATTATTTTTAGCTAAACAAAACAGTAACTCCCCCAACCATTTAATCATACGGGACATAAGCAAAACAAAGGGGCCAGGGTGTCTTATGACAATGTTAAATTTCTCCATTTTAATTAAAATATGGGCTTGATATGCTGGATTTGAGGCTTATTTCTAACACGGGGGTTTGCAAGGCACATACTCCACTGTGGAAATGCTCTTCTTTACTGCCAGGGTCTGAAATAAGCCTAGAAATTCACTAGATCATTAACTTGGTAGACAGAATGTATGCCTTGGACCTCATTTTAAAGGGGTTTAGTCCATGGGTCCCTCTCTCGTAGGGACTACAGAACAGGATGCCCCACTCTCTCTGATGTTAGCCCACTATCTCCACCTTGTGGCCATAGCTAAACCCTCACGGTCACAGCCCCAGTCCCTAAGTCTCCTTAGGAGCCTGGGAACAAATACAAAAGAAGTTGTTTAAAATATTGAAAACCATCATCATGAAGGCCAAGGCCAAGCAAAGTTCTCAAAACAACAACCATTGTAAGAATTTCACTTGGTCATTTGATGGATTCTTGATTAACAAGTGCCAACAACAAAAAATTGCTGTGTCAGTGACTTAAACAAGGATCTTCAGAGATTTAATTTGAACAGAACTGGAGCTATTGCCTCTCCTAGGAAGCAAACGGTTGAACTTCAGAACAAAATGTAAAATTTTCGGGGGGGGGGGGGCCTTCTAAATTTAGACATTCCATTTAAATTTGGAAAATGAATGGTAAGAAGAGATTAATCTGAATATGTATAAAATGGTCAATGCTTGAAAACTGATTTTTTTTTTTTTTTTAATATGGAAGGAATGAAGAGATTTTTTTTAGGGCCACAGTTTTAGAAAACCCAGTAACATTCCCCCACTTGATATAGCTGGATACAAGAACAACACAAAAAACAAAAAGTCAATCAGTATTAGTTTAAAACAAACCCCACCATCCCTTCAAATCCCACATTCCCATCACTGTTTCATTCTCAGATAAAACACTGAAACTAGAGCAGTCCTGAGAGTGACTGATGAACCAGTCAGCATGCACTAAGATGCATAAACTTGAGTGAATCAGACAACTTTGCATGAAAGGCTTAACCAAATCATCATAATGGCAATCAGGGTCTAAAACATGGAGGGCTGTAAGATCTTAATCAATCTAGTGACTCTTACAAGGAAACCCAGACAGCAGCAGCGCACTATGGTCAGCCTCTTAGGGAAAATAAAATTTCAGGACACTGGGAGAAGGCATCGGGGAGCATCGAGGCTAGGATAACAGGTACGTTAGTCTGACACCCCAACCTGGACAGAGTGATAATGGCTACACACAATTCTGTGTGATAAAGGACTAGAAAGACCAGCCTGGACTCCCAAGGCAAATACTGTCATCAATACCAACATCTGCCAAGGACAAGGGACAAAGGGATTGTGTACTATTATTGTCCGCCTTTTGTACTTTCTTAAGTTTGCCATTCCTGATTTTAGTCTGTCCTGCTCTGTTTACAAATGGAAAACTTGGGCCCAGAGAATTAACGTCACATGCATTCAGACAGACAGGCACGAAGTTAATTCAAGGTTATACTAGTCAGGGGCTGATCCGGGATGAGCAGATATGTAGACATCAGCAAGTTTAGCTGGGAGAAGATGAGATTCATATAAGATTGCTAATAATTCAAAGAAGAAAAATACTGTTTGTTCTGAAGAACCCTTGAAAGAAAAGTTTTAGTTCCCCAGCAACTGTCTCAGGAACTTTCACAGAAATGATCCTGTGGTTAAAAACATACTCTTCCCCCTTTGCTTTGCAAAAAGGAACCTTACATTTCCTGCTATAAATCAGTTCACAAAGCCTATCTCCTGAAACTGTATTAACTGTGGTTAAAAAAAAGACAGAGAAAATACGTGAAAGTGATCAGGGGCTATGTAAATCTGTCAACGCTTACTTCAGAAATGAAGTCTCACTGTGGGGAGAAAAAGCTGACAAGTATTTTTCACATATTCCTCACGGCATCTTAAAGCTTGAAAGAACAAATTGATAATACAAGAAAACAACCTACAGGGAGAGCTACTGACACTTACCTGCTCTAACGTAAGTTGCTTAGAAATGGTATCATTCTCCAGTTTTTTAATTTTCTTCATCAGTTTGTTGACCTGAAATTCCTGCTCCTGTTCCAGATGTTGTTCTAGTTCAGCTTTCTCATGCTGCAACTGGAAAATGAAAAAACAAAACAAAACAAAAAAAAACCCGAGATGTGCAAATCAAGAAACTCAAAAGCCATAGACATGGAAAGACAGGTCCCAAAAGCTGATTACTCTGAGTAAGAGGCATCACCACAGAAGTTACATTACTCATTTCTGCTCCTATACGCCAGTGAATACCTAGTAACCTGCTCTTAACTGGTTGCTCTAACTTATAACCAAAAATCATAGGACAAATACGTATGAGTATCAAACCATAATTAAACACAGAGTTCAATTTTAAAAGACTTAAGTGGTCACCATTGTAAGTAGAAATCAGGAGTCTGGGGTATGAGGTAGGGAAAGAAACTTACATTTCAACATATACCCTTACTGTCTAAGTTTTATTAATTTTTATGCCCATGGGATAAATTTTAAAAAATAGAAATTTCACACCATCAGTTTTTATTAAGTGTATTGCAATTTACTGATATTTGCATCATGTGTGTAGAGAGAGAAGGGATGTCATAATCACAAAACACACTTGGTATATTATTCAGAATACTGTTTCCCAATTTATGAGCAAGCATGCTTTGGCAAAAATCAGTAAAATTAATTATCTTTCCACAATCAGATCATATATCACATTCCTACATCTTCCCTAAAAACCAAGAGGGAAAGCTTCTTACTTATGCAATTAAAAGATAAGGCTGTGGTGTCATTACAAGAGAAAATTATTTTAAAACATTACTACAACCTTCAAAACCAAAAAGGAAATAAAAGAAATCCAGCGTACACACAACCACCCAGGGTTCTCATGAATAAAAATACATTATTTCTAACACTATCAGTTGGTGGGTTTTGTTCATCAATGGCAGGGGTCGGTCGGCCCAATGTTTCAGAACCAAGGACAGAAATAAGGAAAAGCTATTAAAAACAACAAAGCACACAATGTTTTCTTTTTTGGCCTAAGATGACACTGCTCCCTAATTTTACCTTCAAAACCATTTCTTTGAATAGATAATGTACACCAGGTTCTTCACGTGCATTCGGACAGGCCCAACCACTTCCATTTCACAGGTGACAAAACAGGTTACTGGGCTGTAGAAACAGAGCTACAAAGTGACAGAGCTTGGGACTTGTATCCCCTGAACCCCAAACCAGTGTTCTCCCATTGTGTGTACTACTGAGCAAAGCTATGAGAGGGCGCCCCAGACTCCTCCACTCACTAGTGCCCAGCACACCTTTGGTGTTTGGAAAGTCAGATGGTTAAACACAGTGAAAAATAAGCTGGGCATACTTTGTAAACCTCCATAGAGTGCAGTGGACAACAGAGAAAGCTCAGCAGGGCCTGACCAATCTCGAAATGGCTATAACCCCTCTTCACATCTCCAGATTTGCTAGTTTCCACTGCTCTGAAAGAACATACTTAGTTAAAAAATAAATAAATAGGGCCGGCCCGGTGGCGCACTGCTACAGTGTGCCGCTTGGGGGCGCGGCAGCGCTCCCGCCGAGGGTTCGGATCCCACATACAGACCGGCCGCTCACTGGCTGAGCGAGGTGCGGGTGTGACACCGAGGGTTGCGATCCCGTTGCCGGTCCCGGTCCAGTACGGGCGCGACACTGAGGGTTGCGATCCGTTGCCGGTCATGAAAAAAGACGAAAAAATAAAAAATAAAAATAAATAAAAAATAAATAAATAAAATCTGATTGTCTTCCAACACTGGAATTTTTTTTTTTAAATGAATCTTTATTTTAAAATTTAACATTATACGATGTAATCATTTTTCATGTCCCTTTATCAATTCCTCTTTTACCTCCCCCCACCCCCTCCCACCTCTGGTAACTTCAGTTCTGTTCTCTCCTTTTGAAAGTTCAAAGTAATATTGTGATTGCTGTGTGTCTCTCTCTCTTTTTTTTTTTTATCTTGTTTATTTTTTAGCTCCCACTTATGATGAGCAGATGCAGTATTTCTCTTTCTGTGCCTGGCTTATTTCATTTAACATGCTTTTCTCTAAGTTCATCCACGTTGCTGCAAATGGCAGTATTTCATTCTTTCTTACAGCAGAGTAGTATTCCATTGTGTAGATATACCACATATTCCTTATCCAGTCATCCTACGACAGACATTTAGGTTGGTTCCAACTCTTGGTGATTGTAAATAGAGCTCCAATAAACATGGGAGTGCAGGTAGCACTTTGACATGATGATTTACATTCCTTCGGGTATATACCCAGCTGTGCAATTGCTGGATCATATGGCAGTTCTATCTAGTTATTTAAGGAACCTCCATACCATTTTCTATAATGGCTGCACCAAATTACAGTCCCACCAACAATGTAGGAGGGTTCCCCTTTCTCCACATCCTCACCAACATCTGTTATTGTCTTTTTGATAATAGCCAGTCTTACTGTTTGTGGATTGGTTTCCGTGTTCTCTATTCTATTCCATTAGTCTGAGTGCCTGTTTTTATGGCAGGATCATGCTGTTTTGGTTACTATAGTTTTGTAGTATAACTTGAAGTCAGGTAGCATTATGCCTCTGGCTTTTTTTTTTTTTTTTAGCTCAGGATTGCTTTTGCTATTCAGGGTCTTTTGTTGTTCCATAGGAAAGTTAGGATTTTTTTTTTTTCTATTTCTGTGGAAAATGTCATTGGTATTTATTTTGATGGGGATTGCATTGAATCTGTAGGTGACTTTGGGTGGTATAGACATTTTCACAATGTTAATTCTTCCAATACAACAGCATGGAATGTCTTTCCACCTTTTTGTGTCCTCTTTAATTTATCTCAACAGTGATTTGTAGTTCTCATTGTAGAGATCTTTCACCTCCTTGGTTAAATTTATTCCTAGGTATTTTCTAGGACTACTGTAAATGGGCTAGCTTTCTTATTTTTCGGCTAGCTCATTACTGGAGTATAAAAACGCTACTGATTGTGCACAACACTGGAAATGATGACTAAACAGGTGCTGTTTTCCCTCCAAATATTTTTGATGTGCAACTCCAAAAAATGCTGTTCAACCTTGCAGGGACCCGGGGGGGGGGGGGGGGGGGGGGGGGGGGAGATGTGAGGACATGCTTACAGTGACAAATCTATTTTTAGCTAGCTCTTAAAACTCAGGTTCTGCAAGACCAAGTGGTAATTAAAAGAAGAATGGACAAAGAACAAGAAGAGTTCCTTGAATTTCAGACACAAAAGACACGAATGGAACAAATATCACTTACAAGGAAAAAAACCCATCAGAATACATACATCTTCATCTAACACTTCTATTCAATAAACATTTGCTGTGTCTTCTATCTGCAGGTACTGTGCTAGTGGTAGGTGAAATCTATAGTTAAGATATTATCCTTTCTCTAAAATAGTTTATGAATACTAAGCTTAAACAATATCTACTAGTTTTAAAGAAATGATGAACTTGAGTCTTAAAATCTTTAAACCATTTATGTAAAGATTATTTTATATAGTAATTGTGTTTTCATTTTTATTTGGAAAAACCCATCTATTTATTTTTGTGGCATTATGCTTCTGCACTGAGGTAAATTAAAACAAGAAATGATGTACTCTACATTGAAATATCCCTTGCTACCAAGCAGCATTTGTCACTAAATGTTTATCTGAGAAAAGGTAAGGCTTTCATCAGCTCACAGAAGAATATTCATATTTAGATAGGTGGCCTAAATGTCAATATCTGATTAGGAATTTCCTTTAAGACTACAGATTGAACTAGTAATAAAGGCTATAAAAGCTCTCTATTTTAGGAGGCTTTTTCCTCTCAAGAGCTATACCCTAAGGACAATTTGATGGTAAAGCTATCATTACCAGAACTCAAGTAAGGTCTTTGGGTTACTCTAGCCCATTTGGAAAATATCAAGCCATCCTGAGATGTAACTGCTGAAGATTCACAGTTTTCATCATTTCCAAAAGAGAGAGCTGAAACAAACAGCTCTGCTGATGGCTTTGTTCTGCCACCTCTCAGGTGACACACAATTTAGAACAGGGTATGGAGTTTCTGTACAGAACACTAGAAACAGAAAATGCAGTTCTTCCTTGGAACAGAAAAACTACCAATAAAAAGAGAAACACAGAAATACAGAAATACCCCCGACCCCCCAAAATCATGAGAAGAGGGTTAAGATGAACAACGGGGGAGGGGGCTGCAGCAGTGCCTGGGACCTTAAGGAACCACAAAATTTGCCTCCTACAGTTTGGTGAGAAAAACTCAGAAAATGTCTGTTTTAAACAGATGCCATATAAATTCAAGCAACCTGGCCCCAACAGTGCTCCAACCAACACCATAAATCAACCTGCCTATTTTAAAGCTATCTCATGACATCACAAACATAAAAACCCTAAAGGGGAAGTCTGGTGCAGGATGGCCTAAGGCTTGCTGTTAGAAATAAACTCCAGTTTCATCTCTTATGCCCACCTTCAACATGGGCAAAGAATTCGAGGCATGATTTAAAATTTGTGGGTCTTAACATATCACTCTATAAGCAATTTTTTTTTTCTTTTTGTCTTTTTTACTGACCGGTAACGGGATCGCAACCCTCGGTGTTGTGCCCGTACCGGGGACTGGCAACGGGATCGCAACCCTCGGTGTTGTGCCCGTACCGGGGACTGGCAACGGGATCGCAACCCTCGGTGTTGTGCCCGTACCGGGGACTGGCAACGGGATCGCAACCCTCGGTGTTGTGCCCGTACCGGGGACTGGCAACGGGATCGCAACCCTCGGTGTTGTGCCCGTACCGGGGACTGGCAACGGGATCGCAACCCTCGGTGTTGTGCCCGTACCGGGGACTGGCAACGGGATCGCAACCCTCGGTGTTGCGCCCGCACCACGCTCAGCCAGTGAGCAGGAACTGGTCTCCACATGGGATCCGAACCCACGGCGGGAGCGCCACCGCGATCCCAAGCGGCGCACCCTCCAGTGTGCCACCAGGCCAGCCCTATAAAGCAATTTCAAATCTTCCAATAAGGTCAGAGCTCCTGAACCAGAACAAAAACAATTCAAACTAAGAAGTAAATAATGAAGCAAATTCTATTAATAAGTTTGAAATAAACCTCATGTGTTTGCCCTAAATATAAATAAAGCTAAATGCTTACACAGGTTAAAAGAAATTTCTTCAGAATTAGAATTTTCTATAAATATGCCTTTTATAGTCAATCTCAAAGATTATGGAATAGTTTTATAACCCTTATTTGTGCAACATATTGTTTTGTTTTATTTGGGCAGCTGGCCAGTAGAAGGATTGAACCCTGGAGTTTGGTGGTATCAGCATTACACTCTAACCAGCTGAACTAATCGGCCAACCCTGTGCAGTATATTGTTAACACTAATAAAAAAAAATCCCTATGAAATTGGATGATGCCCTAGCAGGTCAAATTATGTAACACATGATCATCCAGCAGGTTAAATTTTCAATGAAATGAAGGTATATAAATAAAGGTTTGTTCCTTGGGATTCTGCATGAAAAATATATTAATATAACTGAAAAAGCCATAAGCAAAAATACAACTATAAACAAATCCAATTTTAAAATTCTAAGCTCTAAAACTTGAGCATTTTTTTTACTTTATAAAAACACAAGTGTAGCATTAATTTGATCTCAAGCAGGTTAGCCTCAAGGATTATTCAATTACCAATAATTGTTGTCCTTATAATTTACAAAGGCCTTCTGGAACGACTTCAATGAACCAGGCCTCTTAAATACAGGATTCAAGAACTCTGCACCAAGCAAAATTCTCTAGCAGATAGAGGTGCTGAAAATCATCCACCTGAGAGAACAACCTCCAACAGCCACCACAGGTGCACATGCTCAACCAAGTGCAGCAGGTCTGCCGAATCCCAGGCTGTGCCAAGTTTAAGTTTGCGGGTCTGGGCCTGTCATTAAGTAAACCCTTGCCAAGCGAGGCAAGCCTTTGGGCCGCCACCTCCAGTACCCAGTTTTCTCAAGGCAACTGGAGAATAAACCTGAGATGGTTCCACCTCTGTTTTCACTAGTCAACTGTCAAAATATTTCTCTCCATGTACTACCCACAGTCCCATAACCAACATCCTTGGTTTACTAACAACTACCCAAGGACAAGAGCTACCTACATTGGACCAAGTGAAGGCTACCATAGGACAGCGCATTAAGTCCTTGGATTGTCAAAAAACCATTTTCAGCTTATTAATATGAGCTTTGAAAAAAAAATTCAAAACATATCTCTCAGAACATCAAGAGGCTCAAGAACCAACTTTTTAACTGTTCTCCTGAGCAGCCTGCACAGAAATTCAGACTCCCACTTCAAACTTAGTACATCACCACTAAGTGCCTCTTGGGCCCACACTCATTCCCACCCCCTCCCCTTCTGTTACTGGTACTAGTATTTTCAGCCAACGCCTCACATCTCTTCACTTAGCAAATCACATCAAATCAGCCTCCACAGCAGCTGTCAAACACATCTTCTACCTGTGTGCACACCCCAGTCCAGGCCAGGCCTTTTATTCCTCTTCACTGGGCTACTGCCAATGCCTCCTAATGGATCTCCCCAGATCCAAGGTAGATCAACTGAGCAGACAAGCCCTAGTACTTCGATGCCCTGTTCAAAACCCTTCAGTGACTCCCTGCAGATTAAGCCCAAACTCTTACAGGAAGGGTGGCACTCCTGCCACCACGACCCTGCTCATACTGTACCTCTGCCCGCAGTGTCTGAATCCTTCCACTCAACCAACTGAAATTGGGGGATGGCTCAAAAGACTTCCTCAGTGCCTTCCCACATGCCCCCAGCATCACGTGCACTCCCCTCCTTTAAGCTGACAAGCACATTGTTTGTGTGCACTTGAATGTCTATTTCATGCCACTTTTCATATCTTTTCCATCAGTTTTAAAAGCAGCTAACACTTAGAGGCACTTCTTATGTCTTAAGCTCTTTATATACATCAATGTGCTTAATGTCTGTAACTCTACAGGGGATACTATTATCATCTGGTTTTTGCAAAGAATAGAAACCACAGCTTAGAGAGGTAAGGTGACCTGCTGAAAGTCTCACAGGTAAGGAGTAAATCCAGGTTTAAACTCAGGTTTCTTGCATCAAAGCCTCTGCCATCATCCTTGATGTATGCTGCCACCTTGGAGCACCTGGGCACATTCTCCATTATCCTTACAGGACTGCAAGCTATATGAAAGACAGTGACCAGGACATAATTCTACTCCAGAGCATCTGGAAAATGCCTACGCATGCAAATACTGATCGGATAAATAACAACATCTTCACTTTTTGCTGTTTGCCCTAGATTAATAATGCCTCAGGATAAGCCAAACAACCAAGTAAGTATAAAGGATACCTTTAAGAAGCTTACGGAATCAATAACAAATGAACAAAAGTGATCATTATGATGCAGAACTTAAACTACACAGGATGAAGCTATTAAAGAAGCTGCAGAATACAGTATATCAAGAAGTACTAATATATAGTCCTCTCAGGTGACCATCGAATCAAGAACCGTAACATTGCCAGTTCCCAGAAAGCTCCACATTTCTCTTCCTGATCACAACCTCTCACTCCAAACCCTAAAGGTAATCAACATCCTGATTCTTATGGTATTCGTTTCTTTGCATCTGTCTTTCTAAAAAATTTTCTACTGCCTATGTATTTATCTCTATTAGTTTTGCTTCGTTTTGTATTCTTTTTTATCTAGCTTCTTCTGATAAATGAACCTGTGATTTCATTCACACTTGTAGTTTTATTGCCTTATAGTAACTCATTGGATAAGTATACCACAGTTTATCCTCTCTACTGATGATAGCTATTTGGGTCATTTCTAGGTTTTGATTATCATAAAAATTATTGTACACACCTGCTGCACATGTGCACACAGTATACCCAGGAATGGAACTGCTGGATTATAATGAACACTTCTAACTTAATTAGGTAATGCCAAATTGTTTTCAGAATGGTTTTAACAATTTCCCTTCTCCACCAACAGTACATGAGAATTCATTAGTAGCATCTTGTCCTTGTCTAGTTCGCCTTTCTGGACTGCTGATGAGGTCGTGCACTTTTTCATTTGTGTACTGGCCATTGGCCATCTACTCATGTGCAGTCTGTTCAAGTCTTCTGCCATTTTTCTTCTAGGTTGTCTTTTTCTTACTGATTCGTACTTCTGTGTCAATAATATGTTGCAAATATCTTCTCCCACTCTGTGACTTGCCCTTGCATTCTTCTTACATGATTTCTTTGATGTCTTTGTCTATGGTATGTCTTTGGTATTCTTCTCTAGGCACACTCCCTGGGTGACAGACAGCATTGATTCCCATGGTGATAAATAATTCCTAATGACAACACTCCCAAATTCGTATCTCTAGCCCAGACTTCCCTGTTGAGAGTGAGAACTTCTGGCCAACTGCCTATCTGTTTTTTCCGTCTGGATGTCTAGACACCTGAACTGAACTTCTGACCTCACTCCAAACCAACTCCATTTGCTGTTTTTCCCATCTTAAATGACAGTAACTCTATCATTGCAGTCATTGAGGCCCAGATCTCTAAGTGTTACTTGATCCTCTTTTCTTTTTGCATACCCACTTCTAATCCATCCTCTAATCCATCCACAAATCCTATAGTGAATTCCTTCAAAATGCATCCAGAATCCAATGGTCACCATACTCACTACTACCATTCTGGAATAATCCACTCCATCTTTCAGCATGGATTACAGCATGTCTTCCTAATAGATGCCCTTGCTCTCACCTTGACCCCCACTCCACCATCTCTTTGTGAAACAGCAACCAAAGCAATCATTTAAGAGTCATGTAAGATCATTTCACTACTATGCTCAAAACCCTGTGGCGGCTCCCATGGCAGAGCAAAAGCCAAAGTCCTGAAAGTGGCTCCCAGAGCTATATGTGGTGTTCATGCTGGCCGGCAAAAACCCCAGACCCATTACCTCCCGAACTACATCTCTTACTCCTCTCTCCTCATGACTGCACTCCAACCACACTGGCCTCTCTGCTGCTCCTTCAACATGGTAGGCACAAGCCTAATTCGAGGCCTTAGTGCCTTGTTTCTTCTGGCTACCATACTCTTCCCTCTGAAATCCACATGACTAGCTTCCTTGTCTGTAAGATTTTGTTCTGATATTCAATGACTAGGTATTTTTAAAATTTCAACTTCCCTCATACCCTTTATAGTTCTTTTTCTGTGGCACTTAATACCTTCTTAGTTTTTCATGCTATTCACAATGCTATTACTTTTCACATTTTACTGGTTGTTGCTGGTATACAGAAATACAATTTTTTCATCTGAAAAAGCTGAATTCTAATTATTTACCTGTAGATTCTTAAAATTTTCCACTTACACAATCATAAATAAGTAGCAATCTTTGTTTCTCTTTTTAATCCTTGCCTTTCTGCACCGGCTAGAAATCCACAACAAAAATGAATATAGTTGAATGTAGCATGCACTCTTGTCTTATTCTTGATTTTAAAGAGAAAGTTGTTAACTTGTCAAAATTATACATAATATCTGGGTAGGCTTTTTATAGACACTTTATCAGGTTTAAGATCTCTTCTACTCTTGGTTCACTAAGGTTTTATCATGAATTGTTACATTTTATCAAACCACTTTTGGGCATCTGTTGACATGATCATTATTTTTTCTTTTTACTCTGTGAATGTGGCAAATTTTCCATTGTTAAACTAACCTTGCATTCCTTCTAGAAACCCAGCATGGTCATGGTGCATTATCCTTTTAATATATTGCTGACTTCACTTGACTTATATTTTATTGAGGATTTTTGCTCCTGAATGAGATTAAACTATAATATGCCTTTCTTGAACTGAATGTATTAAATTTGAGCATTAAGGTTATGTTAGCCTTAAAATACAGTGGGGAGCCTGGTTTGGTTTTGTTTTGTTTCCCTTTAGAGTTTATGGAAGATTGAAATTATTTCACCCTTGAATGTTTGGTACAACTCTCAGTAAAGCCATTTGAATCTGGAATCCACTTTCTATGAAGGCTTGATCACTGATTCAATTTCTTCAATGGTTAGAAGGCTCATGTTTTCTATTTCTTCCTCAGTTAGCTGTAGAAAATTGTCTTTCTGAGAACATGCTCATATCATCTAAATTTCAAACGTATTGCCATCTTAAAGTGAGAATGATTGATCATTGTTCCCATCTTTAACCAGCCCCAGTCTTTGACTTCTGTAGCCCCTGTTCCACATAGCTACCAAAAGCACAACTCAGTATCTTGGCTGTTTCTGAACGAATTGCAAATGCCCTCAGGATAGAAGCAGCCCTGGGTGCTGGGGTCTCCTGTCTCAATTCCTATCCTCTTCCAGATCTCTGCTCAATAGTTCTCCATCCTGTTAGCCCCTTGATGTTTTTAATAAAAATTTAAAAGCTTTTGCTTAATGCTTGTCTATCTTCAGTGAGGCTTGTCTGAATTATCTGTCATTTTCTCAAGGAAAAGCCACAAATAACTTTTATAAGGGGAAAAAATAACTAGGTCTTTCCAGTAATTAATTATTTTTTATTATGTTTCCTTGTCAGCATTCTCAACACTAAAACTAGAGTCAGGCCTCACTTCTGAGCAGATGGCTTCAGGAAAACATCAGGCTTCCTGTCTACTCAGAATACCTAAAGAGCTAAGTTTGAGTTTCCTGGATTTCCAATAGCATGATGCCTCTAAAAGCTTGAAACTTTTATAGAAATCTGGTTAGGAGGAAGGTGAAAAAAAACATGCTCCATGAATAAGATAAAGAAGTCCTTTAGGCTCTTGAATCAACCTACTGCATTGAAAACCCACTTTGTATAATCCAGTCTCTTCAGAGAAACAGAGATTGCTTAGTCCAAATAATTCATTCTAAGCTGTGACATTAGTAGAAATTAATATAAAGGCCTCATCTTTCTTACCTAGTTCACGAATAAAGAGGAAAAAGGAAGGTGAAGACAACAGCAGGATATAACTGTATTTTAAGGTAATTACTGACTGGGCTGACTGTAAATTGTTTTGAAAATGAGGTGCAAAATATTGCAACATTTATAACTGTAAAGTTTTAAAATTATTTGAAAAGAGTTTATAGTGATGGCTAAAGTCCATGTACAGGAGGGTTAAGTATCCATCAATAGATGAGAGTCACCTTTCCAACTAGAAATAACAATGCTTCCCACCTGCCTTTCACCCCAGGTTCGCCCAATTATTTTTATCTTTATTCTACCTTTATTTTTCCCTCTACCTGCATTTTCTCACATTTTTTGTCAAAGAAGTCCAAATGGGAATCTTCTAAGCCCTAACTCTTGCCCTTACATTTTTTTGGAATCTGTACTAACACAGCAAATCTAGCCATAATGCTAGCAGGCATGTATGTGCATATACATAGCTTTAAAAGAAAGTCAGCAATTTCTCAAGACTGAAGAACTACTTCAAGTTTATTGTATTTTCTAATCATAACACTGATGATTATGATTATGATGATGATTATGATCTCTATGTTGCACTGAGATGATTATGATGATTATGATCTCTATGTTGCACTGAGAGATTTTTGGCATGCTAGTAACATGTAAAAAATAGTAACAGTAGAATTCTGGCTTATACTTTGGCCACTGGTGGTTGCAGCAATTAAAATGTATTAAAAACAATCCAGCAACTCCTTGCAGATGTATTATGAATAAAACGTGGAAACCCCTTGCTTCTTAAAAACAAAGATCAGACAAAGCTGAGGTTCAGATAATGTGAAATGAAAACAAGAAAAAACTCTGCCCTAACTGTTTTTTGAAAGCTATTATGTAAGAGCAAAAGTATTAACAGACCTGAAGAACTGCAAGTCCAGAGGGCCATAGTTCTAGCAATCTTAATGAAGTACATATCTCAAGGTCTCTTCTCTCCTACCACAGGGAAAACCAAATTTTCATCTGAATAGCTGCCATGGCAGTCTTAGCCTTGGTGCCCTTCAAATCAACTGAACACTTTCATGCATTATTTATCACCCTGACATGTGATTTTGCTGCCTGCACAAACAAAATAATTTCATTGCTATCTTAGTGACTTGGGAAACTTGCGGGGGAAAAGGCAGCCTCAGATTCTGGTGTACCTGCTTGAAAAGAAGGGAGCTGAGAGTCCATACCCATTTCTGATGCCTGCAGACACCTCATGCTACTCAGAAACAAACCCATTCTGAAGTTAGAGAAGCATAAGATCTAGAAAAACAAGGAATCCATTAAGATGCTATTGGAAGGATAAACTTCTCCAGAACAAAGGGGAAGAGAAGGACAAGGCAAATGAAGTGTCTAGATGAATAGACAGATCTGGGGACTTATTGAAATTCTTCCTCCCAGTTTTATTCCTGTGCAAAAAGAGATGCAAGAATAATGCTGTTGCATAACGTCCTTTCGAACTGCTCAGCTACAAATCATTTGGTAGCAGCAGCTTCAGCAGTGGTTTTTGCCCACAACTTCCTTCCTTTTCTCCATATATCATCTCATCATCTTTCCACAGATGCTAGGAAAACTTCAAATACTTTAATTCCAGGAAACATCTAAACTTTATGGACCAAATCAACAATAATAAGTTATGTCACTTAACAAGAGATCCAGAAAACTTTTCTTCTTAATTATTTCCCAATTATCAACAATGTGTTGCCCTATCAGGATATAAGAATAATAATTTCTATAATAGCTATAGTGGCATTATTTTCCAAGGACCAGATTCTACTTCAAATGTGAATCAAAAGTACAATGCTACAAAACCTATTTTATATTTTAAGGTCTGAAATGTGAAAGTGCAGTTAGATTGAAAGAGTGAGATATATGGAACAACAGGATATGTAACAGTGCCTTTCTAGGGTTTTAAAAAAAAAAGTATTCGTTAACTTTTGGCAGTGGGAATTTTTTGAGAAGAGTGTAGGAAACACTCCCAAACAAGTTGACTGGGCTTCCCCAAAGAGCAGGAAGTGAATCTGATGCATCAGAGTTGCATAAAAGCAGGTGGGAAAATTCACAACTGTTAAAACCATTATCAATCTCAGTCATGACAGGTCTTCCAGTTGGAGTTAGTAAATGGTGGTTAACAGTTAGCCGGGGAATTAGGAATTAAAAGAAAAAAAAAAAGTTTCAGGATAGATGGGCCAATGGAGTGAATCACGTGAAGACTGACAAGAGAGTTAAGCTAATCATTAGAGCATTCTGTTTATTCTTGTTCTTAATGATATAGGCAGTCCAGAGTCTTCTATCATTTGCAAATGAGCTTGACTCTGCAGCGGGTTCAATGTACTGCTGTCTATGACAAGAGAGATATAAGTACAATAGCGGGACTCTGAGCTCTCCAAGTCAGACGCAGGAGGTTTCACAAGGTAGAAACAAAACCGGCATCAGAATTTCTGAATTCCCTTTTGAAGAAGTATTTTCTAGTTACAAAAGTAATGCATGTCGCTTTTACAAAATTTGAAGGGGCATAAAGAAAGTTAACATAACTTGTAAGATCAGCATCCAAGTGTAATTACTGATAACATTTTAGAGAATAGCGTTTTAGACTTTTTTCTTCTAACATACATGTTTTATATCAAATTCTGATGCTCACAAAACATTTCTTGGAAACTGTAAATTTTAATTCCAAGTAATGATTAAAATACAACCTCTCTTCAAAGCATTCTAGAGCAGAATTTGGCTCCAATGTAGTGTTAAATAAAAATTATCGGAGGCCACTGTTTTGGACTAAGTTCCTACACTAAACCCCAACAGACCAGACTAAAAATAAAAATGGAGTCACCCCTGCTAAGTTCCACATCACTCAGGTTGTGATCTGACCTTCCCAGAAGTCAGGAGAGAAAGACAACAACCAACTTCCCAAACAGGCCGGTTTTAATCTTCAATAGGTATGATAATCCTTACACAAGAGATGGCCTGAAGTAACCTGATATTAACTAGTCAGTGATTTTTCTATTGTTCTGTCTTCTTGTCTTCTACTTTACAAGGAGTAACTTTGAAATAATCAACCTACTTTTTGGTCTTTGTTTCTGCTTTCTTCAGCCTTGTTCTGTCTGTAAAAATCAATCTCCTCCACTGGGCTCACCGGAACATGTTTTCTATTTTATAGAACAACACATTGCCCAATTCTAGAATTGCAATAAAGCCAATTGAGATCGTTAACTAAATTTGTTGTAACTTTCTTTGACAATAGGTTTGGTTTGTGCCTGACTTACCAAAGTATTAGAGGGTTCTTTTTAGGACAAGTTCTCACCAGTCACAGTCTGAGCTCAGAATGATGTAGATTTTTCAGACAAGAGTTTCCACAAAATGAAGATACAATATTGTGTCTGTCTATTGTAGACACACAAACACAAGGGAGCAAAGCTCCATGCTCTCTTTTGTGTGTGTTTTTGTTTGAGTGAGTATTAACATGTCTAAAGGTGTTTAAGCTATCTCCCAAACTTGATCTTCCAAAGGGCAAAGGGATTTCTTCTCATCTACACTTAAGTAAACTTGAATTTAAAAGTACTGGATACCAGCTTAGCCAAGGCAGATAGGAAAGGACATGCCTCCTCTATAGCAATATTCTCATTTTGTTCTCAGGATCAAAGAATCCCTTAGAAATGCACATAAAAGCACTGTCCAATTACTTTCAGAGATAACAGCCAAAGTACTGTGACAAAACCAAAACTGTTCTGTAAATAGCCTCTCAGTGACCTTTGGATGAAAAATGCTAAACACTTTCACAGTGAACAGGTCAATTCATCCATTTATCTAATGGTGACACCTGCAGTGTGGTTTCTCTTAGCAGACTTTTTGTAACAAGGTCCTAGCCAGAAGCAAACATCCTAAAAAGCCATATTAAAGTAATTATATAGTTAGAAAAGTCTATTGGTATCAATTACTCTAAAAATCTTCCAGATGGAAAGCAGTACTTCCACACTGGGTGGCAGAAAATGTCAGCATTCAACAAACTACCAGTGGAAAACACTAAGGAAATATATACTGGGAGCCTGGCAGTATCATAAGCTAACAGTCCGTCCCCCCTGCAGCTATGAGATCTCTCCAGCTAGTCAACAATAGAGAATAAGTTCTTGGGTATTTAGCACAAAATGAGCATGTTGTGAGACCTAGTATTTAAAGACACAGATCATCCATCATGCCACAGAATAGACAAAGCTCGAGAACTTACCAGAGACCTGAACCTCAAACTACCTGCTGTCCGTCTCCTTTTAAAAGCCTAAGGAGCGCTGGCCCGGTGGCGCACTGCTACAGTGCGCCGCTTGGGAGCGTGGTGGCGCTCCCGCTGAGGGTTCGGATTCCACATACAGACCGGTTCCCGCTCACTGGCTGAGCGAGGTGTGGGCGCAACACCAAGGGTTGCGATCCCGTTGCCGGTCCCGGTCCGGTACAGGCGCGACACTGAGGGTTGCGATCCGTTGCCGGACACGAAAAAAGACAAAAAGGAAAAAAAGTAAAAATAAAAATAAAATAAAATAAAAGCCTAAGGATCAGGAAAAGGGAATCGGGTGTTATTGTTTAATGGGTGCAGAGTTTCAGTTTGAAAAAGTTCTGGAGATGGATGGTGCTGATGGTTGCACAACAATGTGAATGTAACTAATGCCACTGAATTGTACATTCAAAAATGGCCAAAACAGTAAATTTTATGTTATGTATATTTTACCACAATATTTATAAATAAAAGCCTAAACGCCAAGCTGGGATTCATGAGAGTGTCTCAGGGACATGCTAACCAACTGTTAGTCTAGATTCTACCAGTTGGATCACCCACGAGCTACAGACCCATCTAGGGCTCTGTAAACAATGTCTTCACAGAATCACTCCTTCATAATATACGCTTTGTTTTGACTGAGGGCAAACATGAGACATGGCCACATGAAGACTAAGGCTACACATTATATACTACTTTGGGCAAAAACAGTTTATTATGTTGTTTGCTTTATGTACTATTCAAGCCCTTTAGAAAGATCTACCTGATCCCACCCCACCCATGAAAAAAATTTTCTAAGTTTTTAATATATAAAGTTTTTTTTCCTGACCAAGTAGAATCATTTTTTTTAATATATAAGAATTATGAAAAAAACAACCACTACATTTTTTCAGGTTATATAGTATTATTTATAGGCTGCTCAGAGCTTAAATTTTGAATTTAATCCTTCTTATGGAAAGCGTATTACTATAACAAACTTCCTTTTTTGTTGTACATGGCTCTTGTGTTTTCATTCTTTTTTAGTATCTTGTTTTGGACATCAATGTCCTTGGAAATTAGTGGGATATGATAAGTGAAAGAGAGGCCAATAATAAATTATGTAACCACTCACAGTAGAGATAAATCTTTATAGAGAAGAGGAACATAACCTGGCTAGGGTTTGACTGTTTCATAATGTACTTTGCTCAAAGACCCCAAATACTAAAAACTATGTAAGTTGGGGGGAAAAATGTTTTTTGTAGTGTTAAAAAGTAGGGCATCTGATTACACACAAAACTGGGAAAACAAACCATAATTGTATCCCTATATTTCTAGAAGCACCATGCAGAATAAGTCATCTAATGCTGTCAAGGTGAGATATGCAGTCAAAAGTCAAACTAACCTTCTCCCTCCTTTTTTCGCTAAAATGAATAAAGAAAAAGTTATGGTGCAACAATTTTACCATAAATCTCTGCTAGACAATAAAGCCTGGGTACCTCTTCTTAACATTTTTTGTGCAAGACTAACAGTATCTTTATCTAGTAATTAGGGAGAAAAATGAGAATAAAAGAAAGACAGAGGTGAAAGTTGCCTGGACCACTGTATAGTTTTAACACCAAAGTTTCTATAGCAAATCTTCCAGTATCCTCTTACAAGATTCCTCGTCTATGTGGAGAGGTAAGAAAAGAATTTAGGGGGCCGACCCCGAAGCTCACTCGGGAGAGTGCAGCACTGGGAGTGCCGAGGCCGCGGGTTCGGATCCTATATAGGAATGGCTGGTGCGCTCACTGGCTGACCGCGGTGCGGGCAACACCAAGCCAAGGGTTATGATCCCCTTACCGGTCACAAAAAAAAAAAAAAAGAAAAGAATTTAGGAGGTTTCTTTAAAAGCCACAAACATCTTATTATAACCTCACTAAAATATATATTTCAACCAAATTAATGAATGAAATTGTTAGCGATGCTGGTGAATTAAAAAGGGGGGGGGGATGGTTCTTTCATAGAAATTTAAGGACAAAATGGGAATAATGCTCTTCTTGTGATAATTTTATTCCTGCTCACTATTTTGGACAAGCTGTGTTAAATAATAAAAACTCAATATCTCACTTATTCTTAAGTTTGTACTAAGTAATCTGCAAACTATTTCCCCTAATAAATTTTACTTTTATACTTTATAGTAAGCTTTGAAGGAAAAAAAAGGAGGAGGGGTGTTGAATACCTGAACTAGAGAAATCAAACCTTCCTATGTTTTGACTGGTATCTTCCACATATTATTAGTAATTAATATTAAGTTTTAATAGCAGTCTGATATCTGTTCAGTGACATATTAGTCACCCATTTGAACATGGTTGATTTTGTATAATTTTAACTATTACCGATACTTTTTTCCTAAAGAAATTTCACTTTATATCTTCATATTTTGGTGCAAAAAACCCATTTATGACTGCCAAAATGTTTATGTATTCATTATAGATTCAACATAAGAGAAAGAAATCTCACATGGTGTTAATCCCCATATTTCCAAAATGCTACATACTATGTCTCCTACGCTAAAGCCTCATGCTCATCAGCAATTTTCTGAAATGCTTAGAGTATGCTGTGGATTGACTGAATTGTGTCCCCCCAAATCCATATACTAGAAGCTTAATTCTCACTGTAACTGTTGAGGGTGGGAAACCCTATCACAGTAACCGAAAGGTGGGGCCTTGAAGTGGTGATTAGATCATAAGACCATGCCATAATGAATGGATTAATAATGGTGGTCAGGGGTGTGGTTCTGAGGGCTTTAGAAGGACAGCACATGAGCATCTCTCTTTCTCTACTCTGCCATTTTCTGCCATGTGAGACCCCCATATAGCTGTAAAGCCACCACCAAGGAAGACCATCACAAGATGTGTTCCCTGGTCGTTGGACTTCCCAGCCTCCAAAACTGTAAACAATAAGTTTTGTTTTCTTACAAATTACCCAGTTCCAGACATTTTGTTATAAGCAACAGAAACAGACTAATATAGGGAACAAAATATCTTACCTTACCCAAACAGATGAGCTATGAAACCAGTCTTGAGTATCACACTGCTGCCATCCTTACCTGATGTTTTCAATCTCCAAAGAACATTAGATACAACCTCATCAGCAAATGTTTCACACAAAGTGCTATGTCAATGTTATTTCTTCCTTGAGAGGAAAATAGGCATGGAAGATGAGAGGGTAGCAAACATAATTTACCTGCATCAATTTTCTGGAGAGCTCATTAGTGAGGAACTCTTCTTCTTTCTCATAATTTACAGCAAGGGTTTCTTTCTCCTTCTGCAAAGCCTGAATTTTCTTGAACAACGTGTTACTGATGAATTCTTCTTCTTGCTCAGCCCTGGCTTGCTGTTTTTAAAAAAAATTAAGAGAACAAAACAAAAACACATGGTAAGGAAACAGGAAATTTATTGATTGAAATGTAGTTCTTATTTCCATAAAGGGTACCCATGTGAATTAGAGCTCTAGTCTGAGCTGTGAACCAACACACCTTAAGAAGCACAAAACAGAGGAATTCAGCCCTTGTCATAAAAGTGAATCTTACTATTACCCCAAAGAGCCTCCCTGTACTATTATGGCCCTTCTTTTTAAAGTGACATTTCAAAGAAATTAGCAATATTGCAGTTTTTATGAAGCAATCCCAAATCAATACCAGAATACAGAAAGTTCCTTCTCATATAGCAGACAGGTTTAATCCTATGGTATGTACATCAGTTCATAATAATTCTCTCATGCCACTACATCTCAAAGGTTTATAGTTAAAATATCTGGGCAACTTTTTTTTTTAATTGGTTATGAATATTCCTGGATTACAAAGCTGACTGTCACCACTCATGCCCAAGATGTGACGGCCAGATCAGCACTGGGTAACATTTTTTACTGAAGCAGATAAGTTCAACTCACTTAAGAGTAAATCACATCACCTCTTCAGGATGTTACTGAAAGGGTTTGGATATGCCATTAAAAAAGCAATGCAGATACACATGGACACATTTATATGTTCACTGAATCATTACTAGAAGGAAATACACCAATGGCTAAAAAAGTAATTATTACAAAGTAGTGGGAATCTAGGGATTGAAGAGTAAGTACAGGTGAGGGAAGTTTCATTTTCTAAATTATTTCTCTACCGGGAATTTTTGGGGAATGAAGGCACGAAAAGGCATGACTGAATTTGAAAAACATAGAAGAAAAGGGGGGTCAGGCATAATTCAATGAAGATAAAAATATTCTTCTGTAGATCCTCTTCTTCCGTCCCCTCTCCCAAAATGTTTTAATGGACTCAACAGAAAAACCTAACCATCCTTGAAGGAAATTAATCTTTTCAGAAAGAGCATCCTTGTTTCAAATGGACTCAACTCTATTCAAAGCACTTTTTAAGCCTTAACGTTTTGATGCATTTATCCCAAATAATGCATTCCTGTTTTATCAGAAAGAGCATCCTTGTTTCAAATGGACTCAACTCTATTCAAAGCACTTTTTAAGCCTTAATGTTTTGATGCATTTATCCCAAATAATGCATTCCTGTTTTAACTGCCAAGTCGAAGGAGGGAGAGCTACATGAACTCTAAGACTCAGCACCTGTCACCTATAATAATACAAGACAAGGCAGGAGACAAAAGGGCACCCAAATTAAACAATGACCAACTTTTACTGTAAAAAGGTCTGACAACCACTCCCAGCTCTGGCAGTTTAGATTTCTGTACACAGTTGCCAGTTTCCCCAACACCCACACTCTACCGTCCCTGGTTTCTGTGGAGCTCATGCTCCCTGCTCTCCATCACTGTGTCCCTAAGAGGAAGTATGCTGGTCCCTGAAAGTGCCCACCAAGCAGTTCTACAAAGGAGAGCCACACGTAGTACTTGGACTGAAAAACAGAACTACACAAATGACAGAAACTTTGGGAAAAGATCCACCACCCAAAGCTCCTTAAGAACTCTCTGGAACAGTTCAAGAGAGTTGAGCAACAAAGAGCACATCAACTAATAAGTTTATATTACTAGCCAAGAGCACCCGGTAAGTAGGCCCTAGGTCTCCCAGGTTCCCTTACACACCTCATATTTCATTAGCACTTCTCAATGTCTTACTCTTTCCTCTAGAGTCAAGGAAAACTGCTGAGGAGTACTACCTCTCCCCCCCTTTTTATCAATCCTCACTTGTCTTCCAAAATCACAAACTGAAGATCTCAGACTAGTGCAATGGGCAAGAATCCAAAGTACTTATTTAAGGCATATTTGACACATATATTCAAGCCTGTGATCTGTTCAAGCTACCTGTTTATCTGGTTTTGACAGTCCTATATGATTTGAATTCTGATTATTCTAAAAGTTATAGAACAAAAAGGTTGAGAGAAATTAACGCTTTTGCTGGTGATTCTGGACTTAGAATTCAACCAGGTGTTTGCCATAAATTGATTTCACTATCAGGTCAGACTCAACTTCTTGCACATTGTTACATATACAATATCTTAAAAGATTGGTAATTTAATCATAAGCAGAAAAAGGGAACCGGACTGAGAGGCTTGGTAGACCACCTTCCCCTCTATGTGGGGGCCTAGAAGAAGTGACAAGTTGAAAATAAAAGGCAACAAGCTTACTCTTGTGAGAAGCTAAAAATAAACCCTAAGAAGTTGATTTGTGTACCTTCCCCACCCCATTTCATCTAACGATTATGTTATAGGGACAACCAGGTTTTGGTGTAATTTTTTAAAAAAACTTTAAGATAGACAGTGGAGTAGTGGTGGCTGGGGAAACGGGGAATGACTGCTCAGGGCACAGGGCTTCTTTTTGGTGTAATAAAAATGTTCTGGAATTAGATTGTGCTAATAGTTTACACAACCTTCCCGAATATACTAAACCATCAAACTGTATAGTTTAAAAGGGTGAATTTTGGGCTGACCTGTGGCTCACTTGGGAGAGTGCGGTGATGATAAAAGGGTGAATTTTATGGTATGCAAATTATATCTTGATTTAAATAAAAAGGACTCTGATCATAAGCAGGATCTGTATTTCACAGGGCACCAGCTTCCTCTGCAGTTCTTCCCAGGGAGAGCAGCAAATGTACAAAGGGCAGGGGAGGGAGATGTTGAAGAGAGGGCTAGGCCTGCTCTAAAAGTGCCTTCAAAAGTAAATGACATGTCGCGGGTCTTGGAGGCTGAGGCTTTGGCAAACAATATTATTCACCATTTTAGAATAGCCACTTATTTCTAGACAAAGCCCATTAATAGAAAATGCCAATCTCAAGACCCTGATTGAACATGAGGAATTGTTCTGTCGAAGCCTATTAAAGTCTCTAACTTAACAAAGGGTTAACATGGCCCAACACAGATTTTAACAAAGCCTTCCTTTGGCTAAGTTTGTGCCACTTCTTAGCTATAATCAGGGGGGCTGTTATTCTGCCTCCCACAGCATCTGAACACCCAGAAAAAACCATCAGGACAAGATTCCAAGTCCCCCGAACATAAAACCCCAGCTCCCTTTTTTTCGCAATTGGTACAGATCACCTTAGGAACAAACACATAAATGAGGACAAAAGACAGGATCCAATATAGCCTCAGAGAAAACTTTTTTTTAAATCAGATACTGTGGGCTGACAATGTGAGTAAACTTGATTACCAGGGAATGAACCATGTATCATGGAAAAGCATCAAGTGTCCATTCGACATCATCTTGCAGGTTTCTCCCCAGACTGTGGGCAGTTTCAGCTCAATCCCAGTCTTAGTTTTTTCCTCCCCTAACACCAAGATGGGACTTTCTATTTAAGCCTTAAAACAAATTACCTTTCCAATTTATGTCCCCCCAAAAAGCCAGGAAGGAACCAGGCAGACAGTGGCCTAAGAGCAAAGAAGCAAAGCCCAGGTACCATTTGCAAGGCATGAAGGATCAGCCAGACGACAGCTGGCAGAGTGGAAAACAGGCTACCTTATAAAGTCTCATCATCAGGTTTTAATTAGTATATCTCTCCTTTCATCTGAACTGCTTAAAAATATCAGCATACCTAAACATATCCAAATTCGAAACTAAAGTTGCGTTTAAAAAGCTAAATAAATGAGTCAAGGTTTACGTATAACTCTATAAACTCTCAAATGGAAATATAAGCCTGTTATTACTGTTTTGTATAAGTTTGCAAAGTTGAAGATTAGGAAAATGTGAGGGAAACAGAAAAATCTATGATTATATTTTTATATTCAATATGGTTCTAGTTGCTACATTTAGAAACAGTGAATTTGGTACAATCCTATTCACTTATTTGTGTCTGCTATTTAAAACATTGCCCCTCAACCAGCAGTAAGCACTCAGTGTCTGTTAACATGAGGACTAGACCATAAAGCTTCTCTACCATTCTTTCCCTATCCTACCAAAAATCCAGTGTAATAAAAGGAAAATTTTTTTTTAAAAAAAAAGGTTTAGCATAAAGCTTCTCTACCATTCTTTCCCTATCCTACCAAAAATCCAGTGTAATAAAAGGAAAAATTTTTTTTTTTTTAAAAAGGTTTAGGGGAGAGAGGAGTAATTTACTAAGTCCTCTAGAAAAAATAATCAAAGAAATTCTCAGAAAATAATTTCTCCTGAGTTATCACATATTTAGGTGACCAAACTCTAAATGAGAATAATCTTCTGCAGATAAGGAAATGACAGTCTGTTCTGACCCACTGCTACCATGACCTAAGCACAAATTTGATAAGAGATTACAATGCGATTATTGAGTGTTTCAGTTCTTTTATCAGTGGTATTTTGGAGATCAAGTGTTAGTATAAAAAAGAGAATTCAAAAACTCTCTACAATAGCACTCACTGCTGATGAGAAAATCCACATGCCAAAACCAAAACCATGTAGTATGATGCAACATGTGATCTGTCAAGCATAAGAAAAACAAGTTTTCCGGGGCCGGCCCGGTGGCGCACTGCTACAGTGCGCCGCTTGGGAGCGCCGCGGCACTCCCGCTGAGGGTTCGGATCCCACATACAGACCGGCCGCTCACTGGCTGAGCGAGGTGCGGGAGCAACACCGAGGGTTGTGATCCCGTTACCGGTCCCCGGTCCAGTACGGG
>NW_007728845.1:136709-140266 GCF_000696425.1 Galeopterus variegatus | reverse complement strand
TGCGCCACTTGGGAGTGTGGTGGCGCTCCCGCCGAGGGTTCGGATCCCACATACAGACCGGCCGCTCACTGGCTGAGCGAGGTGCGGGAGCAACACCGAGGGTTGCGATCCCGTTACCGGTCCCGGTCCAGTACGGGCGCGACACTGAGGGTTGCAATCCGTTGCCAGTCATGAAAAAAGACAAAAAGGAAAAAAAAAAAAAAAGAAAAAGAAGTTTTCCAAAGCAAGAAATTACAGACACATCTGACAGCAGCCATCGGTCAAGGATGTAATCAGGAGAAAGTTCAAGTGATTAACAAGATAATATATTTGCATTGGTTTTTAAAAAATTACTTTCCACTTGGTTAATGACTTGTTTTAATAAAAAAGAATCTTAAACTAAGATACCTTGAAGCTATAATGCTTAAGAATCAAGGCAGGTTCTATTTATTATTTTAATTATTTAAATTTAGGAATCTATTTAAATGAATTATTGTAATTATTTCAATTTACTATTCTGTTGTCCAGTAACTTATAATCCAAATTTTAATGATTCTAACATCTTTTTTTTTTTTTAAAAAAAGATGACCGGTAAGGGGATCTTAACCCTTGACTTGGTGTTGTCAGCACCACGCTCAGCCAGCGAGCCAACCGGCCATCCCTATATGGGATCCGAACCCGGGGCCTTGGTGTTATCAGCACCGCACTCTCCTGAGTGAGCCACGGGCCGGCCCGATTCTAACATCTTAATTTGGGTTTTTTTGTTGGTTTTTTTTTGTCTTTTTTGTGACCGATAAGGGGATCGCAATCCTTGGCTTAGTGTTGTCTGCACCATGCTCAGCCAGTGAGCGCACCGGCCATCCCTATAGAGGATCCGAACCCGCGGCGGAAGCGCTGCTCCGCTCCTAGCGCTGCACTCTCCCGAGTGCGCCACAGGGTCGGCCCCTAACATCTTAATTTGAAATAGCATCTGAAACCATATAGTTAGAATAGCAGGAACCACCCACACACAGCCAGGCAACCGAATAAAACCCTGTTCTTTCTAAACTGTCACTTACTAGGTGCACCACTGCACACATTGATTGTTCTGGGAGATGCTCAGAGTTTAGCAGAATCCCTCATGATTGATGGCTGGCAACTCGTATAGGAGTAGCTCAAATATCCTTCATACCAATGGGTTTATCAACACAAACCAGTGTCCTGCAGAGAAATCTGTTTAATGTTTATGTACCAGTACGGTAGGACTGGGTGGTGGGTGACACAGAAGACAACCCCTAATGTACCTTCATTTCTTCTATTAGAAGAATCAAGGAGAGGATTTCATGAGAATTACAATTCTCCATTTATTCTGTGGAAGCACCAGGCTAGTTTGTGCTTCCTCCACATACTGTACACTAGCTTATAGTAAATGCAAATAACAGTTGATAACACTCATTATTCCATTCCAGTATGGCTAGCATACACAGGGATCAGAGCAGAGTCATTATTCGCCCTGACAACTGTGCTCAGATTCTATGCCTACGCCATTGCTACAGGACTGCAGGGCAAGAGAGAAAATAGCACCAAAGTGTGACTTTCCAGACAAGAAGAATTCACAGATCTTGAAGTTAAAAGGACCCTAATAGTTACCAAGTTTTATCAACCTGTGGTGCCTCTCAAACCAGTTTTAGAGAAAGGACAGTTAGTTCCCCTTCCACCAAACTGCAGAGGACATATGAGTAGAATATGACTAGAACACAGCTTCCATACACACTTCACCACATGAATTCAACAATACCCAAACTGGTCCATGCCTGGTTGAAGAAAATGAGTCCACTGGTCACTTGCTTGGATACAGAACAATGAGAAATTGTTAGAAAAGTTGTTAAGTGTTTACACTGGATTTATGACCTTATCTCTTTATGGGGCAGTGACAAGCAAATACCAGGTCTGCAGGCCACACATTGGGGGAGGTTCATAAACACGGTCAAGACTCTGGAGGCAGACCACCTGGTTCACAAGGGGGCAATGCCCCCCTCCAGCTGTGTGAGCCCAGGGGAGTCATGTGACCTCTCTGTGACCAGGTGCAATTTTTTCCTCTATAAAGTGAAAATAATGGCACCTCCCTATGGGTTGGTTGTAAAGATAAACTGAAATTGTTCACACAAAGAGCTTATCACAGTGCCCTGCATGAGTAAGTACTCAAAAGATACAAAAGGGTTGGGGAGGAGACATGAACAGGAAGATTAATGAGAAAATGGTGAAAGCTTCCGGAGTCTCCCTTCATTTAACTAAAAGGGGAAATGGACAGAAATATGGTATATCCATGGGAAGGAATATACTAGAAACATTAAGAAGATTATGGTTTCTATGTACTATCATAAAAATATGTCCAGCAACAAATGGTTAAGTGTAATACCAAAGTTGAATACATATATAGAAGGTAGAAGGATCCCATGTAGGGCTCCTAAACAAAAACCACACATCAAGGACACAAACCACAATGAATAAGTTAAAAGACATAATCAATCTAGGACCCCATATATATATACACACTAACTACCCTACCTTCAGGATCATCAAGGCTCCAGATATTCAAATTCTCATAAACTATAAAATAACTTTATATAAAACATTTCAAAGAAATAAAATATAATGAATGTGCAAGAGACTAACAAAAAATAGGTAGGTTTGAAAAAGACAACAGAACTTTTTGAAATAAACGTTTAAATTCATCTTGGATTTTGTATTTTAACAGCAAATATAACACAACTGAATAGCAAAGAACCAAAAGACAAACCTAAAAATTAATCCAAAATGTGGCACAAAGAAATAAGATGATGGAAAATGTGCAAGATTCTCAAAGGACACAGAAAGGAAAATGAAGGATTTAACACACATCTAAGTAAAGTCTAAAAGGAAGAGAAAGAGAGAACCATATCTGAAGATGATGGCTGAGAATTTCCCAGAGCTAATGAATCTAAAGATACTGGAAGCACAATGTACACCAAGGAGGGAGGAAAATTCTTGTCTGCACATGTTGATAAACTGTACGACTTTAAGAAAAAATATTTAAAACAGCCTGAAACAAAGGACAGATGATCCACAAAGAGACTAAGATTGGCAACCACTTCTTAATATCAACAGGGAAAGAAAGACTTTTGCTAAGAGAAAACAACTGTCAAACCACAAGGGTACTTCAAAAAGTTCGTGGAAATATTCATATCATCTTTTATTTTTCCACAAACTTTTTGAAGTTCCCTTTTACACTAGAATACCAATAAAAACTATTTTTCAAGAAAGAAGCAAAACACAGATTTCCAATGTAAAGCAAAACTGAGACAGTTTGTCACCAAGAAACCTACACTGAGGCTTCTAAAGGATGGCTTATCCCGGAAAAACGGTCTGCAATGTGTGCAGGTCAGCAAGTAAAATGTTTTTTTAAAAAAAGGAAAATCAACAAAGATAACATCTAATTTGTGAGGCTAGAAGTAAAATACTGAATAATAAATAAGAGCAGTCAAAAGAGAATGATAAGAATTTAAATGTCTAAGGTACCTGTATTACTACCTACTATATTAACTTTAGACTTTAGGCTA
>NW_007728845.1:135503-135926 GCF_000696425.1 Galeopterus variegatus | reverse complement strand
AAAAATTTATTTTAAAAGATACAAAAAGAGACTTCCAATCGAGATGGCAGAATACACAGTCCCCAACATCACCCTCTCCCACAATCAACCAATTTACAACTATTAAAAAGCAGACAGCCAAGCTGGGGCTGCCAGAGCTCAAGAGAAGAGATCGAGAGACCTGTGGAGTGCATGAAGGCAGGAGAAACCATGATGAGAGAAAGAAAGGACTGTTCCAACTGTTTCAAGTCCTGACCATTTCAGTGCTGGCCCTGGTGAGCGCACAGAGAAAGAGCTGGCAAAAGCCACTGCTGTGCCCTTCATGTGAAGTTGCTTGGAGGCAGCAGGGGAGAAGCGGGCCTTGGTGGCCCTCAGGCCAGCAAGATCGCTAACAGGGTTCCTGTGGACCCACATAGGAGCAAGGGCACACACAACTGAAAAAAA
>NW_007728845.1:133966-134908 GCF_000696425.1 Galeopterus variegatus | reverse complement strand
GCTCAAGTGCTGGTTCCCACAGGAAGTTCCCCCATTTTAGAAGTAAGCAAAGGACAAAAAAACTAGTTCCAGTGCAGAGTTTAAGTGGTGCAAACACCAAATAATCCAACACAGAGCTGAAAAAAAAAAATACTCACAGATCAGAGACAAAGTACTGATTAACCAATAAAGGTCTAACACCATCAAAGAACACCTATAAAACCTAGAAGGACCAGAAGCCTCCGAGACTCCTAAGCCAGGGTCGGGGGAGGGCCAAGGGCCTCAGCCACACCCACACCCACCCCCATGTCCGCATCCAGCCTAGCAAAGCCACCATTTCATATATACTAGACACATTTGAAAAAGATACCATTTAATATAGCCATAAAACTATAAGGCATCTAAGAATAAGTCAACAAAACATATCCAAAATACATATGAAGAAAATAATTATTGAATGAAATATGTTTAGTAAAACATAAATAGATGCAGAGATTACAACACATTACCATAGAGATGTCAATTACTCCCATGATGATTTAATGCAATTTAATCAAAATATCAATAGGTTTTTACAGAAACTCGACAAGATACTAAAATTTGTGTTAAAGCACAAGCCCCCAAAAGAGTAATGACTCCTGTAGAAGAATACAGCAGGAAGGAGCTTGGCCTACCACAGATGAAGACTTATTATAAAACCATAACTATTACCCACATAAGCTACTAGTGACAATACAAAGTGGTGCAACCACTTTGGAAAACAATCTGGCAGTGACACTTTCAAAGTTAAACACAGTTGCCATATGACTTAATAATACCACTCCTAAGTATATACCCAAGCAAACTAAAAACATATTTCTACACAAAACTTGTACACTTGTGTTCATAGCAGCATTATTCATAACAACCAAAAAGTGGAAACAGCCCAAATTTCCATTAACTGATGAATGAATGGACAAACTA
>NW_007728845.1:117960-132062 GCF_000696425.1 Galeopterus variegatus | reverse complement strand
AATATTAATTGCATTCTTATTCTTAATAAATACTGAAAATACCCCAAATACCTATTCAGAGGAGAAACAGAATATTCAAACAAAATTTAAAAACTGAAATCAAAAGAAATGCAGCTAAACACATTATGAATGAATCTAAAAAACATAGTACTGAGTAAAAAACAAGAAACTGCAGAAAAACACTTTTTTTTTTATTAAACTAAAAAAAGAATAAATTATCCTTTTTTTAGGGACACATTTGTGAGATAAAGAGGCAGGAGAACAGGATAGAAATGAAATGCAATGGTATCAGTACAATTCTTATTCTTAAATTGAGTGATGGGAATCCAGGTGCTCATTTTGTCATGCTCTGTAACTTACATATGGTATATGTTCCATTTATTCTTTTGTTTGAATAAAATATTACACAATAAAAATGTTAAACAATGGGTATACATCCCTGGTGGATGAATCATTTTCCCTCTTAGTATTGATACATGTTACAATATGGATAACTCTCAAAAATAATATACTACCATGATAAAAAGCCTCACAGAAAAGACCACATATTACATGATACCATTTATAGGAAGTGTCCAGAATAGGCAAATTTATTTGTGGTTGTGTAGGGCTGGGGCAGGGAAGGTCAGGATGCAAGAGAGAGGAATAGGGAGTGACTGCCAGTGGTTACAAAGTTTCTTTATGGAGTAATGAAAATGCAGTAAAATTAGATTATAGTAATGATCACAAAATTCTGTAACTATACTAAAAAGCACTGGATTGTACACTTTAGATAGGTAAAATTTATGGCATGTAAATTATATCTCAAAGCTACTTTTTTAAAAAACTCTCTAACAGATGTTTTTTGTTTATATCAGAAATATCAATGAAATGTAAAAACGTTAACTGGCCTTAGAAAGACAGAAAAAGAGATGTAGACTTAAATCTATAATGTAATTAAATAAAATATGAAAAAGCCCTAGGTTTACATCACTAATTCACTGGATTAAACAATTATTAGCCATGTCTAATATTTATTCTGATATATTTAGAAAAATAGCTAGCCCATTCTTCAAATATCATCTCTACTATGGTTATAAGCAAGCCCCAACTTATAAATGCTCTGAAAGTTATAAATGTTCTAACCTATCAGTTGGTTAGTAGGATAACATTTTCTATTGCAACAACATAAATTCAAAAACTCATTCATGACACAATTTGAATGAATTACACTATGAAAAGAAGCAGCCTGAATCTGGGTTCTAAAAGCAAAGAGATGTTATAAAAGTAGGAAAAAGAAAGATTTCCCCCCCCCCTTAAGTAGGAAACCAGTTTAAGACACAATTTTCAAAAATTTCCTTATTTCTTCATTTTTATTCTCAGAATTCTTTATCGCCTATTGCTACACTTATCAGATATGTAGTACTCACAAACTGTCTTAAGTCCTTAACTCCAGTATAGGATAACACCCGAACAATCCTTCCCCCCAAATGAATCATGCCCCCGAATCAGCTACCTTCCGTCCCCTATGAAACACAGCTAGCCCTTAGGAACCCTTTCAGCTGGCACCTGAGAAGAACGCAGTGAGATTGACACAAATTATACTAAAAAGTGAAAGACTTTTTCCTAATCCTAATGATTGTTTTGGGGGAAATAAAAGGGTGTTGTAGCATCCCCGCCTGAGTATTTTCACCCAGAACAAGCTCACTCAAACAGTTATTTGTTGCTATGTAACAAACCACTCCAAAACTTAAGGCTTATAAACAGCAACAATGTATTATTTGTCATTACTCTATGCCTTGATGAATGAATGGGTCACTGGCTGGTTGTACCAGTCTCATTCATGTGGATGTTCAGCTGAGCTAGAGACCCAATATCAAAGCCAACATCAAGGGACAGGAAACAGACTCCACCTCTTAATGAGAGAAGCAGTATAGGTCCCTTCAGAAGTATAAGCAGTATATAAAGAGATCACACAAAAAGGTCTGTGCCTAACAGAGTCTCAAACACACACATTTGTAAAAACAAGTGTCATTAACTAGAGATACCGACACCGACAAAGGGAGAAATGACTACACTGGTGTTCTGTGTTTGTGATTCACATCACTGATTAACTTAAATACATGATCTTCAAGTTGATGAAATTACTATCTCCAAAGTCTGTCTTAGCTCAGCTCTTGGAAGATGTGTTCTTAAAAGTGAGCTTCTATCAGTTTGTTTTTTAAACAAGAAAACCACTATTGCCACACCCTCTACAGCTCTACCACTCCCCAACACCCAAGATTTCCAAACCTGGCACTGGGGCAATGGCCTGGAGAACAGGCGTATGATATTTCTACAGCTCTACATGCTTGGAAAATGTGAGTGGCATCTTAAATACCACCTGTGTAGAGAAAAAAATTAGTCAAGCACCTCCTACTTCAAAGAACCAATAGGGGGAGCTCTGTGATAAAGTGACCTCTGAAACAGGAAGTAAAGCCAATTACAGACAAAAAAGACCACTCTTCCCATCCTTTCCTGAGAAAGTACATTCCCCCAAAAAACAGAAATCTTAAAGGAAATTAAAAACAACAAAACAAAAATTCAAACAAAGAATAAAACTCACTGGCAGTCAATCTCACCTCGTAAGCTGATGGTAAAAGAATGTTATTCCAGATTGAATACTGGCCGTGCACCATTCACTGTGTGCCTAACAACACAAAGCTTCCCAACACCAGGACCCCTGTGTTTCTAAATATGTCCCCCACTACTTCTAACATAGATGGGGTAAGCTTCAACACTAGTGACAAAACGTACCCCCGTTCTGCAAACCTCCAGTAATAAATTCCTAACCAGAACAGCTGCCAAGTAGGAAAAGAGGCTACATCCATTAGATTTTTAAAATCTAACTCAACATATATGACAGAGCATCTCCTAATTGCAAGAACTGTATGGATATGGCAGTGAACTCCACAGACATTGTCCCTGCCCCAAAGGGGTATACAATCCTCCTAGCAATTAAAGAAAAGCAACATCATTAATCTATACATCTAGCAATTAGCCTTGAAAGGATCTTGTCTTGGGTGCACAAGTAGACTGAAGAATAAAATGGGATTAAGCTGCACAGAAGAAAAAGCTAAATATTTTATCTACTACAGTAACAGAAGAAATATAGGAGGCTACTTAAGGCCTAAGGACTGTCAGATAATCACTCAAACACCTGCTGAAATAGTGAGGAGCATAAACATACACAAATATACAAACCTAATATATATATTTAACTCTGTGGACTATAATACTGATAATGGCAGTCAATGTTTAAGCATTGGTTGTATTTCTACCACTCTGGCAGACTCTTTCACACATTATCTCATTTAATCTACACATTTCAGTCCCACATCACATGTAAGGAAATGGACTCAGAGAAGTCAAGCAATTTTCCTGAGGATCCAATGCACTAAATATGAGGCTTACAATTAAAACTGAAATCCTGGGCTGGCTCCAAAGCTCCTTGTCCTTGTATGGCCTAATCTCAACAATCCAGTAACGATGCCTTCTACTTCAAGGGTTGCAGCATCATGCCCCAGAAGCCAAAAGCCAATAATTTGCAACTAAAGCCAACATTTTTGGTGCCATCACACAGTGCCTGAGCATCACAAAGCAGCTCATCTTTAGGAGATACCCTGTAATTTCCTTTCCCAAACTGAAGGTAACTAAACATTGGGTGACTGATAGGTAATTTTTAAGAACTGCAAAAGAGCCACTTTCTGCTTCTGCTGCCACCACTTCGAGTAGGAAAATACATATTTCCTGATGGCATACATGCCGTATGTAGCATTCCCATGTGTTGATGGCAAGCTCTGCTATTTTAACTTCACTGTACATGCTCTTCTCCCCTCCTTTTTCAGATGCTAAATACAGGCATTTCTGTTGGGGGTAAAGAAAAAAACTGTCAAATGGGCCTCAGGAGCAGGCCTATCACAAGCAAGCCATGGACTCGAATCTATAAAGAAATTGCAGAAGAAGAAAAGTCACACTCTATGTACAGAAAAGAGTTAACATAGCAGGCCTAACTTTGAAAGTCCTGCTTACGAAATTGGCCCTTGGCTGGCAACTGGGAACTTGGATTTCAGAAGAGTTCTCCCTACCCTGATAAAAGTGGCTCACTGTGCCTAAGCTTTACAAACGATACAGTTTACGATGAACACCTGCCCTCCCTTTGGCGTCAGGAATGTTGGCACATGCTAAGCAGGGAATGCCTATATGACCAGGTCCTGGTAAAAACCCTAGGCACTAGGTCTCTAACGAGCTTCCATGGTAGACGACACTTCACATATGTGGTCACAATTCAATGCTGGGGAAATTAAGCACATCCTGTGACTCTACTTGGAGAGGATGTTTGGATGCTTGTTCTTGGTTTCCTCTGGACTTTGTCCCATGCACCTTTGTCCCTTTGCTGATTTTGCTTTGCAGACTTTTGCTATAATAAATCTTAACCATGAGTATGACTAGATACTGATCCTGTGAGTCCTCCTAGAATATCAAATCTGGGGTTGATCCTGGGGACCCCCAACACACCCTATATCTATGAAGAATTCCTTCTACCCTATCTTTCAAAAGCCAAGGAAAAGAGATACTTCATATCATGCCCTAATCATCTCAGTGTAGTATAAATCATAACCCAAAGTCTCACAGTTAAATGCAACTTGACTAAGAGGGACACAAGACCACTTGGCCAGAAAAAGCTCCCCCAATCTCCAGACTCTTAAACATCTCCAGCTGGAGATCATATAGCCAGCTCAACCAACCAACCCCAGACACATCTCTTGATTCCTTCCCATCTTGCCTAAGCATCTGGGCACCCAATTCCTCATGCCAAAAATCAAGGGATGAGCCTTGATTTTTCTTCCCCTCACTGCCTCTGTGCCCATTTAGTCCACCAGAAAGTACTATTTCTAATGGAAATAGATCCAGACCTTTCTAGTCTTCTCACTGCCTTGGTTCCAGCCACGGGGGTCCCCCATCAGGCGTACAACAGCCACCTAACTGGCAATGCTGGGTCTTCTACTCTTGCTCTCAATCTATGCTCCATGCTACATCCAGAGTGTTTTTAGAGATGGAAATCTAATCACTTTGTTGCCCTGCTCAAACCCTCCAATGGCTTCCCATCACACAATGAAAAATAACAATTCCTTCCCCTGATCTACCAGCACCACCACCCCCACCTCCCCGCCCCGGATCCAGCCTCTGCCTGCCCCTCTCACCCACGCCCATGATACTCTGGCATTTCTATTCCTACACATGCCAGGCTCATGACTCCTGCAGTGGGAACTGAGCACTGGCTAGACTCTCTGCCACATGGCAGGCTGACTACCTGTCATTTCAGATTTCCCCAAAGACGCTGTCTTTACCACCAATCCTAAGTCAGCCTTCACTCACTCTCCACCCCCATTATATCGCTTTTTTTTTCCATCAGGGTGTACACTACCACCAGGATTTATCTTATCTTTTTACTTCTTTTTCTCTCTGTCACTCCTCACTTTGTGGGCTTTGGGGGCAGAGTCGGGGCTGCTGGTGACTGTTGTAGCTTCTTCTGAGCCTAAACCCATGCCTGGCCTATGGGAAGTACTCGAATACTGGTTAACAAATGGGCACTCATACAATGTGGAAAAAGCCTCTCAACCTCTGAACCTTTTCTTCCCATCCTCCTCTGCTGGTTTACCGAAGTTCAAAGCACTGGGTCAAGTTCTCTTGACACAAAAGTAATTAAGGTTCTGTCTCTGCTCTTGGAGGAGCTCACAGTCTAGTACTTCCCTCACAGCTTTTCACACCCCCCACATCCACTTGCACAGATGTTGTCAATACCAAAACATAGCCCTATCCTTGACAGCTCTAACGCTTCCCTTCTTCCCTCCTATCACCACTGTCCCATAACATGTTGAGCTGTAAGATGGTAAGTGATGGACCTCCAGCATTAACTTTCCTCTTCCTCCTTCTGATAGCAAGAACCTCCTACATTCTAGTTGGACATATGACCACCCAGTTAGATTCCACATCGCAGCCCCCGGGCAGCTAGAGGAGGCTATGGGACTAATTTCTGATTAACAGGAGGTGACTGGAAGTAGCATGCCACTTTGGAGTCACATCTTCAGAAAGGAAGCAGTTATCATCCATGCTCATTTCCCCTTCCCAAAGGCTGGAATCAGATCTAGAAGTTACAAGCCACTTCCCACCACCAATAAAAGGTGATGGTAGAGTAGCGAGATAGGAAGACCCCAGACCAGTGAACAACCTCATGGAGAAAAGCCACCCAGCAGCCCTGGACTATTAGGTAAGAGCAAAATAAACTCAGAGCCACTGCATTTTGGGGTCTCCCATTCATCAGTTTAGCCTCTACCCTAACTGGTACAATTCCTGAAAACTCATCAGTAGGAGAGGCCAGAATAGATCTATGTTTAGAAATGCAAAGCTCCCCTAAGATATAGTAACTTAGAAAGGCAAAATGCTAGAGAGTATGCATATTATGATCCCATGAGTAAAGTTTTATTTAACAATACATAAATAAAATGCATTCGTGTAATATATACATTTATATAATTTAATAAACATAATTTATAATAAGTATCATGTGCATACATGTAAATATTTTTTAAATTAATAGAACTGTGCCCAGGAAATATTAATAGTACTTCTGGAGTTAAGAGACTAATCTGTCACACCACATCCACAGGGCTGAGAATGCTGCCTTGCACATACTAAGCACTCAAGTGCTTTAAAAATGAATATTCACCTTTTGTTTATATGTGTATACACATACACAAAGATCTGGGAGGGATTGCTTTGTAGGCAATGGATTCCCAAAACCCAATTTCAAGATTGCATTAGCATCACCTGATATTCATTTTAAAAATTAAAAATAAAAATCGATTGGGCCGGCCCGGTGGCGCACTGGAGAGTGCGCCGCTTGGGAGCGTGGTGGCGCTCCCGCTGAGGGTTCGGATCCCATGTGGAGACCAGTTCCCGCTCACTGGCTGAGCGCGGTGCGGGCACAACACCAAGGGTTGCGATCCCGTTGCCGGTCAGTAAAAAAGACAAAAAGGAAAAAAAAATAAAATAAAATAAAATAAAAAAATAAAAATCGATGAACTTCTGATGCCCAGACTGTCCCCCTGACAAACAGGGTCAGCTCTGTGGAATGGGGCACAAAGTTTCCAGAAGCAATCTTGGAAAATGTACTAGCTAACTGGGAAAACTCAGCTCTGGTCCTGGATCTGCTATTAACTCCTAATTAACCTTGGCAAGCTACCTTCTTTCCTAAGCCTACATTTCCCCATTCATAAAATGTAAGATTATCTAAGGTCCTTCATGGCACAGCAGCAGATAAAAATCAGTCACATACCCAAGAGGAACTCTAAGGAAAGTCTGTTGCTATCAGAGGAAACTGAGGCCAAGGAAGACAGCCAGTCAATAGGGAACTGGGAACTAGAACCCAGGTACTTTCATTCCCCATTCAGTGCTGTTCCCACATCAATGTCCTGCCTGGAGGGGATGGCGTATTGCTTTGAACGGTAACTCCTACAAAAGTATTCCCCAAACTCAGCTGCTAATTGGCAGAAAAAGAAGATAGCACTCTGATTACAGAGAAAGATACAAATTCTTCCCCAAAAGTAAAAGGGTCCTGGATGGAGGGACTTAGAGGGGAGGAACGGAGGAAGGGAAAAGAAAAACATCTTACAGAAAATTTAAAAATTCTAAAGTATAAAGAAAATAAGTAGTCAATTATGAAAAGCACTGCTAATGTCATCCATCCCTTCTAAACTCTATGGTGACACATTTCGTAAAGTTGGTTCACATTTTATGTACACTGTATCCCTCACCCCACTTCTTATACTGTAAATATTCTGTGATTAAACACTCCACCCACAATTTTTGTTGTTGAAAATATCCTATCTCACGGTTACACCAAAACCATCTCCCTACTGCCTGACATTCCTTCCAGTTGTTTCCAGTTCTTCTGCCATAAGAATTGTTACAATGAACATGCTTGAACAATGTCTGATACTTTACTAGCTGGATGTTTCTTCCAGCAGATTCTCCAAACTTGGGTATCAGTATTCAGTTAAGATATGGGGTTTTCAGCCAACCGCTTCCTAGATTTGCAGCTACAAATCTGCTTCCTGTGCAGTTGCAGGTGCGAAAATGATAAGCAATTTAGCCGTGTCTGCTTCCTGTGCAGTTGCAGGTGCGAAAATGATAAGCAATTTACTTCCTGTTCATCGTTTGCTTGCTCATTCAAAGGTGTCTAGAGGTTTGGCTTCTGAACGCTGACTCTCTATGGAAGCCAACCCCTCCAATGAGGTGAAAGGCACAATGCTTTGGTTTAACTAGAAGGCTGGCTCTGTGAATTTGGGTTTCTTCATGTATCCCCACTTTCCAGTTTTCAGTGAAGGAGGTGGGATGGAAGGTTTAACTTCTAGCAAGGGGTTAACTTTCAGCATAAGGTCGCTATTCTGGTTGGAAATGAAGATACGGTGGACAAACTAGGTCACCACCTTGATACTAGGGGTTATGTGTGTGCATCCAGTCAAAGAAGAGAACTTCCCAGATAGGAGGGAAAAAAGAAAAAGATAACATTAGATAGAACATGAGGAGTAACTGTCCCCGATTGAATTTCCAAGAAAGTTTGCTAATCCACTGTTAGGAATTCAGGTGAAAACCTAGCACAGGTCCTCAATCCTTTAAACACAATTCCAAAATCCAAGACTCAAAAACAAAAGCTATAACCAACTGGCAGGAAAGCAACCAACCAACCTGCAATCATTGGATGGTAAAGCCTGATTTGTACTGCCATGAGGCTCTTTGTAGCTTTACCATCATATAGAGTGTGTGTTCATGTTTTGCTGATATGTTTGATGTGTCTGTTATTTCAACCTACTGAGGCTGTTGCATTACATGTGGTATGTGCTCAGTGTTACCTTTGCATACCCTTACTCCCTTTTATGGGTTGAATTGTGTCCTTGAAAAAGGTATGTTGAAGTTCCAGCCCCAAGTGCCTGTGAATGTGACCTTATTTGGAAACAGGGTCTCTGCAGATGTAATCAAGTTAAGATGAGATCATTAGGGTAGGCCCTAATCCAATATGACTGATGTCCTTATAACAAAGGATAACATAGACAGAAAGACACAAGAAGACAGACATGTGAACAGAGAGGAGCTGCAGCTACAAGCTAAGGAACGCCCGGAGCTACCAGTAACTGGAAGAGGAGAGGAAAGATCATCCCCTAGAGGTTTCTGAGGGAGCACAGCCCTTGCCAGCACCTTGATTTCAGACTTCTAGCCTTCAGAACTGTCAGAGAATAAATTTCTTTTTTAAGCCATCTATTCTGTAGAACTTTGTTATAGCAGCCCTGGGAAACTAAAACACCCCACCTGCACCACCAAAAAACCTTAATTCTCAAAACACATCTGGCCCCATGGATAAAGGACCATGGGACTGTATTTTAATGTGTCACTTTATTCTGAATATTTTAAATTAACTCCAGGTTTCATTCACAATTGCTAGCAATGGTATTTACCTAAATTTGTGAACATTTTTGTAATAAACTGTTTCACCTAAAAAAAAAAAAAAAGGCAGGGGAAAGAGAAAGACACAGGACACATATTTTGCTTTTAAAATAAGCAAGAAAGAAAAGTTAAAACCATCTGAGCATATCGTCAATGCTTTATACAAGAACAAATATTCCCCCATTTAAATAATGTTGAGGCAGTATCATATTTATAGACACAAAACAGCTGTCAACATCCAAAATGCTGCAAAATTAACCATGGTTAGTAATTCAGACAGAAGATCTACTGTTTCTAATACTGAAAAGAAAACATTGTGAAAAAAGGCCATAATGGTGAAGACGTGTAAGTGTAGACATTCATTTCCTATAGTAAGTGTAGACACACATTTACCTAGCAAATGTATGAGTGTATTTCATAAGCCAGAAGGAACAGGGAATATAATAAAACTATAAGAGACAGGACCTTACACTCTGACAGGAATGCAACAAAGGCACAAATTGGTCTCCTCCCAATTTTGAAACTTTCTCTTTGGCACTAAACTTGCCTTCTATTCTCCTACCTAACCATGACTGGAGCTTCAGTAAGTTGATTATTTTTATCAAACATATGAAAATTATCACTTTGAAATATTCTATTTAGAGAAAGGTAGTCTAGAGATATACAGTGACTGATGCATAAAAATGTCCACAAAAACATCATCTATATGAACATAAACAACCAATTCAACAACGATAAGAGACTAAATAGGTAAAATAATGCCCCTCTCCCAAAGGTGTCCACATCCTAATGTCCAAACCTGTGGAAATGTTACTTACATGGTAAAGGGGACTTACGGGAACAGATGGAATTAAGGTTGCTAATCAAGTGACCTTAAAATAAGGAGATTATTCTGGGTTCTCTGGGCCCAGTATAATAACAGAGGTCCTTTAAAATGGAAAATAGAGGCAGAGAAGAGGTCAGAATGATGCCATACAAATACTCAACCTGCCATTGCAGTCTCTGAAGATGGAAGAAGGGGCCACTAGCCAAGGAATGCAGGTACCTCTAGACGCTGGACAAGGCAAGGAAATAGATTTCCCTCTAGAGCCTCCAGAAAGGAACATAGCCCTGCCACACTTTGATTTTAGCCCAGTGAGACCCATGTTGGACTTCTAACCTACAGAACTGTGATAGATGATAGATTTGTGTTATTTCAGGACACTAAATTTACGGTAATTTGTTACAGAAGCAAGAGGAAATTAATACAGGCACTGATTGATTAAAGTTTATCTTGACGATAGAATAATATGCTGCCATAATTAAGGAAAAGTGAACATTGTCATGATATGTGTTTAGTTGGAAGAAACAGGCTGGGAACCATGTTTGCTTGCTTAAAACATTCACACCAATGCCCAATGCATTAGAAATGGCTAGAAGCACATAAACCAGAACAATAGAAGTGGTTCTGAGGGATGGCACTGATGACGCAGTCTTTGTGCAGTGAACCTGTTTGCCAAAGCTTCTACAAAAATAGTTATTTAATATCAGAAAACAATAAAGTCTGGTAGAAATATAGAGATCTGCTCATCTGTGACAGGCTCCTCCAAGAAAGTCCTGGGATGGACAAACTGAGGGATGAGGAAGAACATGCAGGGGGGAAAAAAAAGAAAGATCAGAAGAGCACAGAAGTTCAAAGATTCTCATCCAGGTGAGCTTCAAGGACAAAGACCTTTTTTTTGATCTATCTCTGAAGGCTAAGTCCCTGCACACCCTAAGCACTTCAAGCATTGGCAGCTCATTTTAAAGTTGCTGATCTGTTGAAAACTACTTGACAAGTCCAAGTTGCACCTCCCAAGGGACCAAACACTGTTTGGTTAGTTCTCTAGTTACATCTCATAGTTTGAGTGAATGATCTGCCCCAATCCTATCGTTCCCTTAAGCCCTGATATTTTCAATGTGTGATTTCAGAGAAAGCAAAGTTTTCCACAAACACATGTACCATGTTCGGGCAGAAACCCCTGCGCTCAATTTGAAGTTTAAGACCTATATAGGTAACAAACTGGCCAAAACTGACCAAGACAAAAGCTCAGCCCTTCTCCGGCCTGCCACATGGCATTCTGAATGGGTTTGATGATATTATGCAAAGGAGATTGCTATTTGCACATAACGTGGGACTATATACTCCTATCAAAATACTAAAGTAATTCTGCAATCCTGAAAAAATAACGGTTGCTAAAAAATCTTGAGGAGCAATCAATTTCACAATCCCAAGCATGTGTGTACACGTGTCATTAATAAAACAAATCATCATCATTGATGAGTCACATGCCTAGCTGTCTCACTAGATTATGTGCCACCATAATTCTCCCATCATTAAAGTTTCTGATATTTTTGAAGAGCCTCTCCTACCTAGAAAGAATACCAGGCCCAGGTGACTTTTGTATAGGCAAGTTCCACCAAACTTTTAAGATAAAGATAACTGCCATGCTATATAAAATATGCCTGTTTAAAAAAAAAAAAAAAAAATGAAGGAAAGCTACCCAAAAATAGCCTTGCTTCCAAAATGTACAAAAAAGCCAAAGGCCACTTTTATATAACATATATATAGAAAACTTGAATAAAATATTAGCAGAATGAATGTGAATATGCCAGTGTACCGAAGAAATTATCTAGTACAGTTTATCTCAGGAATAAGTGAATAGTTCAACATTAGATGATCTATTATTGTATTTCATTACATTGAGATTTTTAAAATAATCATCTCAACAGATGCAAAACATTTGACAATATTCTGCTCACTCATGATAGCAAGCAAAACAAAACAAACATCCTACATCCAAGCACTTACCAAAAGCTTTTGTCAGACAACATATTTTAATAAAGCACTAGAAGTACTCCCATTAAAGTTCAGAACAAGAGAAGGACACCTGCTATCAATATTATTCAACATTGTACGGAATGTCCTAGCTAACGCAATAAACAGAGAGGAAATACAGTGGAGGTGCTTCTTATGTAACGGTTAGGTTCCAAGGTCAACATGTAAGTGGGAAATGGCATAAGCATGGGTTTCCTTTGGTTATGATATGGCTGGGCGAGGGTCAGGGAATCCTATTCTATAAAAAACATGCACCAGTAGAAAGGTACAAGGAAAGTGATATGGCCAACTGAGGGAAGGACAGACTAACCCAGAGCCTACAAATGCTCACAGAATGAGAGAGACAGTGTAGGAACCAACACTGTTGAAAGTATTACTCTCTTCTGCTTCGTAGGTGTAAATAGCAGGACACATTAAGTTAAATGTGAGGATGAATCTTACCAATTCTATAGTAAGAGATTGGAAGATGCGAGAAAGGAGGGGACACAAAACTGTCATTCCAGACATCATCCACCAAGAAAGTGCAAGAAAACCAACTAATAATTGTTCATCAAGGTAACCAGAAACTGAGCAACACAGAAAAAACACAAAATCATTCCCAAATACGTTGAAGAAAGTGAAATAGAAAAAGACCCTCACGTTGGCAAGAACAGGTACCTAAGAAAAAAGATTGTCTATAAATACTGTGTGAAGGAAAGTAAACCTTGCCACAGGGTTAAAATTTAAAAAAATGAAACTTAATAAATGGACAAATGGGAAGTTTTTAAGATATAAATCTGAAACCATAAAATTACTAAAAGAAGACATAGGGAAAACACTCCAGGAAGTAGTACCAGGCAATCGCTTTATAAATAAGACCCCAAAAGCACAAGCAACAAAAGAAAAAATAAACAAATGGGATTATATCAAACTAAAAAGCTTCTGCCCAGCAAAGGAAACAACCAACAGAGTGGAAAAACAACCTACGGAATGGGAGAAAATATATGCAAACTATACATCTGACAAGGGATTAATACTCAGACTATATAAGGAATTCAAACAACTATACAGTAAAAAAAAAACAAATAATCTAGTTAAAAAATGGGCAAAGGAGATCAATAGACATTTTCCAAAGGAAGACAGACAAATGGCCAACAGGTACATGAAAAAATGCTCAGTATCACTAATTAGCAGGGAAATGCAAATTGAAACCACAATGAGACATCATCTCACCCCAGTTAGACTGGCCATTATTAAAAAGACCGAGAATAACAAATGCTGACGAGGAAGTGGGGAAAGGGGAACTTTTTACACTGCTGGTGGGACTGTAAAATAGTACTGCCATTATGGAAAACAGTATGGAGGTTTCTCAAACAACTACAGATAGAGCTACCATATGATCCAGCAATCCCACTACTGAGTTTCCAAAGGAATGGAAATAATGTCAAAGGGATACCTGCACTCCTATGTTCATCACAGCTCTATTTACAATAGCCAATAGTTAAAACCAATCTAAATGTCTATCAGTGGACGACTGGATAAGGAAAATGTGGTATATATACACAATGGAATACTGCTCGGCCATAAAAAAGAGCAAAATTCTGGCATTTGCAGCAACATAGATGAGACTGAACAAAATTTTGTTATGTGAAATAAGCCAAGTACAGAAAGAGAAGTACCCCATGTCTTCACTCATAAGTGGTGCTAGGAGGGGGGCGGGGAGAGAGGGGTCGGGAGAGAGGTG
>NW_007728845.1:98433-116960 GCF_000696425.1 Galeopterus variegatus | reverse complement strand
GGGGGGTGGGGAAGAAGATATAACAACTATACTTCCATGAAGTTGTTACAACAAGCAAACGGAAAGGACATTCTTGGGGGGGAGGGGAGAGAGGGAGGAGGGAAGGAGGTGTCGGTGACGGGCCATAATAATCATATACAGTGTATATTGACAAAATTTAAAAAAAAAAATAAATAAATAAATTTTTAAAAAAAATTATGATTTGTAATAATGAATATGCTAATAATAAAAAAAATTTAAGCTTTGCACAAAAAAAAGATATAAATCCTTCCCAACCTAAAATCCCTACAGGATTTAAGGAACATGACATCTGTGGGGAAAAATCATAAGAGCCAAGACAATTTTGAAAAACAATGTGTCAGTACCTGTGGTATGATATTTCAAAACCTACCATATAGGGTCATAACAATCAAAATAGAGTTATTAACATAGAAAGAAATCAGAAAAGAGTATACATAACTAAATCTGAGTATTTATGGAATTTACATGCCATTTCAAAACATTTCAGTGGGATAAGTGGCCATATATTTAGAAAAAATTTCATTAGATGGTACCACAAAATATGCATAAGAGGTGCTACACTCGACAGCAGAACTCTCTACACTTCCAGCTGCCACCTTATTTCTTTCATCCACTTGCACTGATTTGAGGTTGGATTCAATTGATTCACGCACTCCGCTTCATCTTCCTTCCCCCTTTCCTTTCTGGAATATTGTTAGGCTGGAATTTACAAGGTAAAACTCACCATTCTCATTAGCCAGTTTCACATTCTGTCCCGTGAAACCGGATGAGAAGTCATACACAGGTGCAGCTCACGGATTAGGCTACGTTTACAAGCATCCAAGTGGTACAAAGGAGGTGCCAGAAATCAGAAGGTTAAATGCTCTGTGAAAATTAGAAAAGCATGTGCTGGTCAAGTCCCATCCCTAGCCCACATGAAAGGGGTCAGGAGTCTAAAGTGACCCACAATGTAACGCACAAGCCCCTAACACTTCACAACCAACTGGAACACTGGGCTTGCCACAGGATAAAAGCCTTCTGCTCAAACCTTGCTTTAAAAGCAAGCATAATGAGGTATTTCAGTGCCTCCACAGGGCATCTCTATGAAGTTTTCTTAGATGATGAGCGAAAATTAGAAAAGCATGTGCTGGTCAAGTCCCATCCCTAGCCCACATGAAAGGGGTCAGGAGTCTAAAGTGACCCACAATGTGACACACAAGCCCCTAACACTTCACAACCAACTGGAACACTGGGCTTGCCACAGGATAAAAGCCTTCTGCTCAAACCTTGCTTTAAAAGCAGGCATAATGAGGTATTTCAGTGCCTCCACAGGGCATCTCTATGAAGTTTTCTTAGATGATGAGCCCCTTTCAGAAAACTTTTTTCTTTGTAGGCAAGGAGTTATTTAACAACTGTGACTGCTCTCTTAGGCTAAGCCATGAGGGAAAGGAAAGGAAAGAGAAAGATGTGGTTGGAGTGCGAGGGAGGGGGGTGGGGGCACATCTCCTTGGCCACCTCAACTCCTTTGCGGAAGCAGGTATGGTACAGATTTGCAGCTATCATCTCATTGTGAGGTCCAACAATTACATCATATGATGTNCGTTTACAAGCATCCAAGTGGTACAAAGGAGGTGCCAGAAATCAGAAGGTTAAATGCTCTGTGAAAATTAGAAAAGCATGTGCTGGTCAAGTCCCATCCCTAGCCCACATGAAAGGGGTCAGGAGTCTAAAGTGACCCACAATGTAACGCACAAGCCCCTAACACTTCACAACCAACTGGAACACTGGGCTTGCCACAGGATAAAAGCCTTCTGCTCAAACCTTGCTTTAAAAGCAAGCATAATGAGGTATTTCAGTGCCTCCACAGGGCATCTCTATGAAGTTTTCTTAGATGATGAGCCCCTTTCAGAAAACTTTTTTCTTTGTAGGCAAGGAGTTATTTAACAACTGTGACTGCTCTCTTAGGCTAAGCCATGAGGGAAAGGAAAGGAAAGAGAAAGATGTGGTTTGAGTGCTAGGGAGGGGGGTGGGGGCACATCTCCTTGGCCACCTCAACTCCTTTGCGGAAGCAGGTATGGTACAGATTTGCAGCTATCATCTCATTGTGAGGTCCAACAATTACATCATATGATGTCATTAAGGAATTTGGGTCACTGTTATAATCACCCTCACTCAACAGGTAAAGAGAGAAGGATCAAGTGTGATTATGAAATTGTCAGAGGCCCATGTGACTTCAAGGATTGCCTAAAACCTGTCCACACAAGGCAACCCCAGTCACGTAAGAAGTCTGCAAACAAGGATCTGAAGGGTAGTGTTCCAAATGTACTTTCTGTTCAGGACACTTATTTAGTATCTTAAGCAACTAAGTAGTACTAAAGGTCAATCCTATTTTAAGAATACGTGTGTTATAAAGTATAGATTTATGAAAATCAAGAGCCTGGAAATTTTCCTTGAGAAACAAAAAAAAAGCAGCACCTGATATCCAGGAGCTGATCTGATGCTCACAGCTAGGCCTCAATGTTATTACAAACTGATCTGACACTTAGAGCTAAGTCATGTTGTTCTTAAGTAAGACAAAAGCTATCTCATAAAACATCTACAGCAAATGAGGTCACTCTAAGATCATGACAAAGTGAGACAAGATTACTGTAAAACCCACAAAATACCAAATGGTCCCCTCTTTTGGCTAAAATGAGTGACTGCTACTTCTCTACCAATTACAGCTTTAGCCTCGCTCTAATTTGCCCTCTCCGTGGATAAGATTTGATATGCCTGATCATCGAATTGCTCCCACTTTCTGAAAACACCCACTCTAAAGAGAACCCCTGCTTACATAGAGCTATTCCAAGATTACCCAACCAAAGCTCAAAGCCCCTAACAGGTTCTTTCTAATACCCTCTTCCTCTCCACTGCATTTTTTCCCTCCCTGCAATAAGCAATAAACCCAACTTATTCAACAACAGGTATGTTCCTGGTGGTCTTTCACTGAAGGGCACAAATGATTTGTCCTTCTATAAATGTCCGATTTCCATCAAGATCCTTCATGTGCTTACATTTTGTAAAACCAAGTTTAATTGCATTTACATACAAACTTTTCAGGATCCTAGCTATTGCACAGAAGCATGTTACATCCATAAGACAAAATATCTAGTAGAGACTCTGAATGCATCAAGATTCTTACTCCATTCTTCTGAAAACACTAAGAGTCATTCCCCTTTTAATATACAGAAAGAATCCTTTGTACCAAGAACTCTGAAAATCTGGATAGCTTTTTCTTCTAAAGCTCAAAGCTGGCAAACTATGATCACACCTAATGGACCACATTTTCCAAATTTACAAGTTTTTAACTGTATCCTAAGGGGATTTTATAGTCTGATAATATAAATGGTTTTCCTGGGCACTCTAGTCCTAAGCCCTAATCTCAAAAAGAGACCAACAGGATAGATGAACGGAACAGACATAACGTTGGGAGAAAGACATTAAACACTGAAGAGTTGTACAAACTGTACCATTCTAGTCAGAGTTCACACTCAGGAAAGCGGCTACCCTTGGAGGGATATGACTGGAAGGGGGCAAAGCAGAGTCCAGGGTGTTCGCAATGTTCTGTTTCTTGATCTGGGTGCAAGTTATACAAGTGCCTTCGGTCTGTAAACAGTCATCAAGCTGTATACTTACCTGTCATATGTGTATATTATATAAGTTAGAATTCAAAAAAAATTTTTTTAAAAAAAGGAAGTAGTAGCATGCTGCAGAGCAGCCTCCACTTAACTGAGACTCTGGTGGTAGCAAATGTCCACCATTTAGGCCAGTGTCTTAACCTCTCTGAGCCCCATTTTCCAACAGCAAATGAGGATAACCACTTATATTCGCAGGGTCCTTTTAAGAGTTACAAGAATTACTGCTTGTACTTATCCTGGTGCACACAACATGGCAATTCAACCCACTGGATGTCCTTCCATCCAGTCTCTGCCCAACTTGGGGAGAATAGTCAGCCTTTACGTGATCAGAAGAGATGCCTCCCTCCCATGACCTGGCGAGAGCAGATCAACATCTTACTGACCCCTGCCACACTCCCTTTACCTTCTCCTTCTCCAACCAGGGCCCTCAGTCCCATCCTGCTGGTAGCAGTAGGCTCCTCCAGCCGCACATGCCTTCTAATCATCTCCACAACATTCCACAATGATACCCATTACCACTCTCTAAATTCCAAAAGCCCCGTCTGTACCATTCAACCAATACCCTATCTATCATTTCACTTTGTTAGATGTAACCATAAAGTGATGCTCACTTCCCACCACTGTCACAGGCCCCCGGTACTAAAAGTCACACCAGACCACAGCAGGCAGGGCTCTCACTATGAAGAGAATGTGAGGCCGGGCCCTCCCTGGGAGTAGGTGTAAGCTGGAGTGTGACATGTCCTGTGGGACTTAAGAATGGTTTTAAGATGAACTTCAAGGCAGCATATTCAAAAGGAAAAAGTACAGGGGCTTTACATGGGGGAAATTCCATCTGCTTTTCTTGGTGTCCCAGAAGGGGCATAATGATGTGAGACAATTATGACCTTCTCCTTTCTTAGGAGTCAGATGAGGGCCTATGGCAATTTTAGATTCATTTTGAGCTCATTTTTATACATCAGTTCATTCTAAAATTCACTGGGTGCTCTTTGCATAAACATATGAGATTTTTAAAAGGGAGAAAGCATAGATGGTCAGAGGGGGAAAAAAAAAATCAAACAGCCAAATGAAGCCAAAAGTTAAAGTTACACAGATGCTAATCAACAGGTCCTATGCATTTTAAAAACTTAGTCCTAAGCATCCTAGCTTCCTTGCAGTTTTTGTTGCCCAAAAACTGAGCTGCTTTATTTGGTATTAAGACCTAAAAACCAATTTCTTTGGTGAGTCCCCATAAAAGGGACACTGTGACAGGGTGAATGATGGCCTCAAAAATATTCTCATTGCATGTCTCTGTCCCTGGGAGTTACTTAGGAATGAAGTGGCCTGATATCTGAAACCTACTTTCAGACGGCTGGGCAAAGAGGAACAGAAGCAAAAAGGGAGGCAGAAGTGGTGATGTGGGAGTGGTATGATGTCAAAAATTGGTGAATTTAGGTGAAGAGAAAAGTGTGTTCATTGTACTGATGTCTGCCTTTTAATTGAAAAAACTTTTTAATTCAGTAGGAAAAAGGAGGAAAAAAAAAAAGAGGATATATTCTTGCCCTTAAAACACAATGAGTCACAGGGACTCTGGAGGGTCATATCAAGTTAAGTAAGTCACAGGGTCCACTGCCCCACCGTGGTCCCTGCAGTCTCCATTTCTCTGTACCATCAATGTCCTCTGACTCTTAGATTTTGAGTTGAACAGCACATGTCTTTGCAACAAGCGGACAACATATCAGTAACACAAAAGACTAAAGTACAACAATGAATGAAATGTGATATGGAAGCTGGGGGACAGGGAACAAGAAAGGGAAATAAACTCTTCCTTTTATGATTTCCAGGTGAAATGATGGCATCAAAACCTTGCAAAGGATGAAAGAGTAAAAAACCAAGCTGTATTCAAATGTACCAGATGAACCAACTATCACAAGCGACACTAGAACCAGTGCTAACACCTCTCGTGGGAGCCACTGCCTTCCTCCTGAGGCTCTCTATTCAGAAATCCAAACTATCTTTTTTGTTTTCTCGGCTGTTTCCAATTCTATCAACTGAACCTGTGTAAGCACAGGTTAATGACAGGAAAAGCCCTAATAAATCAGAAAGTTTTATTGGAAATTATAAATCCTATCCAACTGGACTATAATATTAAAAGCTTGTGTTCCTTTCACTGTTTGACTTAGCAAGCTGGAATGAGCTTTTTTGGGGATTATATATTTAATGAGGAAATCCACTTTGCTCTAAAACTCCCTAAAATATGTATCCTGTGGACTCATGGTGATCCAGGCAGAACCTGTTTTAAGAAACTTTGTACACAGTATATACCAGATAAAGTTTAATGTGTTGTCAGAGTTCAAAACCCTCACTTTTGATAGACAGCCCCAAACTCTGAACAAGTTTCTTAATATTTATTAGCATTTTACAACGAACACCATCTCCTTATGTGACTTCCAGATAAAGTTTAATGTGTTGTCAGAGTTCAAAACCCTCACTTTTGATAGACAGCCCCAAACACTGAACAAGTTTCTTAATATTTATTAGCATTTTACAACGAACACCATCTCCTTATGTGACTTGAGGGAGTGATTCATTCTAACGAAAGACAGGTCTTTAATAGGCTCCAAAAACAGTTCTGAACTTCCAATATCTACCAATTAGCAGATTCTTACTAAGAGTGTCGTTTGGTAATTAAAGGATATTATCTTTATTCTCTCACTACAAAGTTATTTAGGCAAAAGGGGAGTTGAATGCTAAGAAAATTGAGTAACTTTCAGGGGAAAAAAACATAAGCAACATGGCCATTACTTCTCAGTAAAAGCACTCCTTTCAAAACTCAAAAGAATATAACATGTTTCCTCCTGCAGGACAAAAAAAATGGCAAGAATGCAAAAAAGAAGAAAGTATTTCAGGTCAAGAGAAAGAAGAATTAACAAAAAAAGACAATACTACCCAAATGAACAAACAAAATTTTAAAAGTATATACCCCTGAGCTGGTAACTCCATTGCTAGATTATCCTACCAATAATATGTATTCCCAAACCATCACTGAGATTTATGTTAAACATTTTTTAAAAGAATGTGTACTGTAACTTTATTTGTAGTAAGCCAGACACTGGGAACAATCAATAGAGGAAGAGTTAAATAAATACAGTGCTCCCATTTCATGGAATACTCTGCAGCAAGACCCTGCAAAGAATGGGGCAGTTCTATGCCCACTGATAGGGACAAACTCACGAGATGAGTTGTTAAGTGGGAAAAAAAGCAAGATACAGAACAGCATGGACAATATGCTTAAAAGGACATTATAGGCACACACTTGTATCCATGTAAAATATATCCAGAAAAACGCTTAAGAGAATGCATGAGAAACTAGTAATAGTGGTTACCTCTACAGTAACAAACTGGGGTCTGAGATCAGAGAAACTTACCTTTTATATGGCCTGAGTTCCAAATGCATCATTACTTATTTTTTTTTTTTCCTTTTTGTCTTTTTCCGCGACCGGCAATGGGATCGCAACCCTCGGTGTCGCGTCCGCACCGCGCTCAACCAGTGAGCGGACCGGTCTCTATATGGGATCCGAACCCTTGGCGGGAGCGCCACTGTGCTCCCAAGCGCCGCACTCTACCAAGTGCGCCACTGGGCCGGCCCATTTACTTATTTTTTTAAACCTACCTGTCCTAAAATATAAAACAACTTATAATTTGCAATTTTAACATGGAACCTCTGCATTATGTATTAGTGAAGCATGAGTCTCAGACAATCCCTGCGAAGTAACTCACAGCAGAACACTCAGCACTGGGGACAAGAGACGAGTAGTAACTAATATTTAATGATGGGATGGGGTAAGAAAGAACACAGGATGGATCCCAGGGAAACTGCCAGTGGGATAATCCTGCTTGTCTTCATCTACATACTTAAACCCACCAATACAAAAAGATGTGACAGCCCTGGGCAGGAAACACAGAAGTTGTACTTATGAACTTCCTCAATAAACAAGCCCCATTCTGGCTCCTGGTGCCCTCTGCAGAACCAGACCATGATTACATAGCCTGATTCTACTCCATTTACCTCTGCAGGTAGGATCCATGCATGAGGGAATTTTCCTACATCCGACCTCTGCCTATATGAGATTCTAATATTAACCAGTGTTTCTTTCTCACCTTAACTTAACCTCCTCTCTGACCCCAGCCCCCTGCCCACCTCATTTATATTTCCAGCTGACACATCTTCTCTTCCAGGCTTCCTTGCCATTCCCAACATAGCCAGCCAAGATCCAGTATGTGCATGTCAGACATTTCAGAGATAACCACAATGCCAAAATGCACAGGCTCCAATACGTCAGGGTCTAGAGTCTCTGACTCACTCGGTGTAAGTTAAAGAACTACTCAACACAATAATAAGATGCCAATAAATCTCACAGAGGACAGGTGAAGAGTCTAATACCTAAGAATCTCATAGATGGGAGGGAAAAGGGGGAGATGATAGAGGGTATGTTCTTCTCACTTGTACAAAGAAAGCACAGAATGGGCTACTCACTTTTCAACTTAGAAAGGGCAGCGAATAAAGTGTGAGCCAGGGGGAGGAAGAGAGAAATTCATTTTGGATATATTTGCTATATAGCTACCGTCCCCCATCCTCATTCCTTCTTCCATCCCCCAGCAGAGTCATGAGGTTTGCTTAACTAGCAGTATATCTTTTTGCCACATCTGGATTTGAAAACATGAAGACTATTGGCAAAAAAAAAAAAAAACACCCTAACGAAATACTAAAAAGAGTGGATTAAAGTGCCATTTTTGCAGGCCAAATTTATTCAACTGAAGAAAGTTCTAGATTGGCATAGTCCCTGGAATAAAAAAACTTATTCCTAATTTAAAAGGCACATACGCCAGCATTGCTCCTTGAATTAGATTCAGATCTAATTCAAGATTCAGGACTAGGAGCCCTATCAGTCCTGGCCCCACCTACTTCCAGATCCTTCCTCAGGCCACATCCAGATTGTACTCTGACCACACTCCTCTTTCAATTCTTCAAACTTGCCATGCTTCTGTCACTTTCAAGATTTTTGCATAAGCCTGTTTTCTCAGCCCAGAACATTCTTTTTACTAATACTCTGTGTGGTTAACTCTGTTTAAATAACATACGTGTCACTTCAGGGGAGCTCTCCCGGCTGCCCCAAACTAGTTCAGGTCCCCCATCATATACTCTGAGAATCACATACATATCTTTTGAAGCATTTATCACAATTTTAATTCTATAACTCCAAGAGGCAGGGACTATCCCCAAACCCTTACAGGGACCCCTCCAAGAGAACACCCTCAGTAATATTTGTGAAATGAACAAACAGGTTTTGTTTTATTTATGTAACTTGTAATACTTGTGAGATGAATAAAGAAGACTGGCCAAAATGTTAGAAGATTAAATTTAAGGTCCACAGCTTTAAAACCATCTTTAAGCAGGCGAAATGGAAAATACTGCAGAGTAAAATAAAACCACCAGGTAAACAGAGCCTGAAACTGACCAGGACAGAGAAGAAATGCCAATTAAACTTGAGTTCACTTAAGAAGCTTCTAGAAGGAGAAAAAGAATACAATAACAGTATCCAAAAGCAAAAAAAATCAGTAATTGATCAACTAGTCACAGATTTATCCTAACTCAAGATCTTATATGAAACATAAAGTTATACTGTAGGAAAAGATGAAGGGGAAAAAAAGACACCAGGAGACGTGCCTCTAATGTTCAGCGGTGAGTTGAAGTAATTTAGTGCAACTTAAAAGAACGTCTAGCATCATTACTTCTATTTTGTTTTTTTGTTTTTTTAAAGTCAAATTTAGCAGTGGGGGACTAGCATCATTACTTCTATGACTTGTTCTGAATCTCTCTTAAGTGCACTGTATATCATTTAAACAAAAACACAGTAGTAGTCTGCCCTACTCAAATTTAGCAGTGGGGGACTAGCATCATTACTTCTATGACTTGTTCTGAATCTCTCTTAAATGCACTGTATATCATTTAAACAAAAACACAGTAGTAGTCTGCCCTACTTTTTTTTTTTTTAAATACACAGTAAAGTTTTATGATAACATCTTAGCAATATTTCCTGTAGATTATAAATGACACTAAGAAAGCATGAAGGAAACTTCATTGTGGCCAAAAACCACCAAAAGCCAGTCAAAGGAGAATGACAAGTGGGAAATTCTTTTGCAACTCAAAATTGGAAAAAAGGGCAAGTCACTGTAATATACAATCACTGCTGAGAAAAATGGGTAAGACAAAGACCAAGGTCCCAAAAGACGGACAAGAAAGGATATGAACTAGGCACTTACAGAAAAAGAAATTCAAACAGCTCTTACAAACACAGGAAAAGATACTTGCCCACCCCCTTGAGAGAAATGTAAAGACTACACTAAGAGGCCATCTTTCATTTACCAGACTGGCAAAACCCAACTTTGATGAGAACCTATGACAGAGCAGTATAGGGCCACACAGACTCCCTCTCATATCCCGCTAGTAGAAGTGTATATTAGTACCAGCCCAGCTCAGAGCAATCTGACAACATCTATTCAAAGTACGCATATACAGGGCATTTGACCCAGCAGCGTCACTTCTAGGAATTTACCCAGAAAGGCAGTATCACAAAGCAAAAGAATTCCTCTGGAGTCAGCTTGCCTAAGAATCCACACGTAGGCAAGCTGACTCCAGAGGAATTCCTTTGCTTTGTGATTCCTTTGCTCTCTGGAGTGTGACTTTCGACAAATCACCCAACCCTCTCTGAACCTCATTCTCCTCATCTGTAAAATGGGGATGATGATAATAATACTGACTACTTCACAGGACTGATGTGAGGATTAAGTGAATTGATATAAGGAAATCATTGAAGAGAGTGGTACCTGTGTGCTAGGGAACTATTCCCTCAGGTATACTTACCTACACACAAAATGATCCATGTTCCAACTCACTGCAACATTGTGAGACTAAAGACTGAACACAAAGTGCCCAATGGTAAGAGACACCCATACAATACACAAAGTGCCCAATGGTAAGAGACACCTATACAATGGTTTACTATGCAATTGTATAAAAAGAATGAGGAAGTAATCAAGGTAGTGACGCAGAAAAATCTTCAAAATTAAATGGGGAGGAGGGCAAAGGCACAAAACAAAGTGTTGTATACACCACCTTTTGTGCTAAAAAGAAGGGGAGAGAATACCATTGGTTTACTATGCAATTGTATAAAAAGAATGAGGAAGTAATCAAGGTAGTGACGCAGAAAAACCTTCAAAATTAAATGGGGAGGAGGGCAAAGGCACAAAACAAAGTGTTGTATACACCACCTTTTGTGCTAAAAAGAAGGGGAGAGAATACCACGTGATGCCTTTCCTATTCAAAAAAATTCACTTAAAAAGAGATATTATTAAAGCACAACATTATTTCAAGCCTCTGGTGAAATTAATATGAACTCATGAATGTATGGCCTAAAGTTCTCAAACTTTGTTGTTGGGTCAAAAGCAACTTTGGAAATATTTAGATGGGGATTGAATTCCAAACTTCCCTAAGTGCTAAACTATCAGACCCCATTTTTTCCTTCTATGCCAAGGAGCTAACAGAACAGAAAGAACCCTGGCCTGGGAGTCAGGCCATCTACTTTGAAATCCCACCTGTCCCATTTACCAGCACAGTTCCCTGGCCAGTAATTCAATAACGTTTCACCTGAGCCCCAGATCCTTTGTTTTAAAAGTGAGGCTCCCACTATCTACCCCCATAGACTTGCTGTGAGAGTCAACTGCAACAGTTTAGTTAAAACCACTCTACACACACTGCCCAGGTTGCAGATTTCAGAGCTGGAGATTCCGGGCAATGACTGCTCATTTTTCTACCTGTCCAGAAGACATGTCTGCACACACTGCCCACAGCTTCCTGCCTGGTGCTCTCCAGCCCTGCGTGGCTTCACCATACACCACCATGCCAGGCTTTCAGGAAGCCATAGATGCCAGCCCATCTTCCTAGAGCAGGTTCCCCCAGGACACTCGTCAGACATTTCTCAGCTAAATGCTTCCAGGGAAGTCTACATAGGATGCCTCACTTCAGATTTCCTTACAGTGGAGCCACAAAAGTCAGGTCTTCTGCTCCACACACATCAAGTTGCAACCCGAAATTCATACTGCTGTGGGGTCAGGGAATCCAGACTGCATACCTTACTGAGGGCAGAACCAGCATGACTGGGATGCTTGGGGGACTGGTACTAGGAAACGGCAGCAGGTAAAAGGTCCCAAAGCCTGCTGTCAGCAGCTCTAAGGAGAAAGAGGAGGCTCAGAGCTGGGGCCAGCAGCCTCACAGCACAGGTGTAAGGGCTGAAAGCAGAGGAGAAGCAAGAATAACACATTTGAACCTGGAAAAGCCTGTGCTGTCTACCTTTCAAACACAGATTTACTACGGGAAATATTGCTAATTTTGTCCGGTGTGATAATGGTGTGGTGGTTATAAAGTCCTTACCAAAGATGCGAACTATTTATGGATGAAACTACTGCAAAATTGGTGAAGCAAGAGGCTTGGAGATTGACTCTACTTCTGTGTACGCTTAAAAATTTCCATAATCGAAGAGAAAGGTGTTTTAAACAAAATCCACTATCCTCATAAAAACAACTTTGACAGCAGGAGAATGTGAGAAACGACGTCTGCACTAACGTGGGCAGCCAGTTCTCCTCCCAGAGCATCCGCATCCTCACCCAAGCACCATTCGCACATCATTAACGTAACTGGTACTGGCCACGAATCCCTTCCCAGCGCTGCTGGGGAATCTCAAGCTGCTCACCACTGGTTAAATGGTGCATGCTCTGTGTCAGCAGCAGCTGGCCTGGAAGATGCTCAGGTGCAGAGCTTCCTACCTGGCATTCCCTGTGGGAAGATGCACATCAGCCATAAACGACGACTTGGAAACAGGAGAAAGCATTCTGTGAGAGGGGCTTCTGAGGCAGAAGAAAAGGGATGGGGAAGACCGCAAGTACTAATCCAAACATTCAGAGCTGCATGAGACACTATCAGTGGAGCCTGTGGGTTCAAGTTGCCATGCCTTTATCCACACCATTCCTTCTCCCCTCTTGAGAGAATGAAATCCTATGAGTCCTCCAACATTCTGTCATCCACAAAGTGTTCAAAAACTGCCCAGCCAAGCACAGTCATTCCATTTTCATTTCTTCCCAAGCCAGTGCTGGATCTGTCCAGCCCAAGATGCCTACACTACCCTTCTTGTGCTCTGCAAGGTAGGGGCAGCCTTTGCGGGCTGCATCTCCCAAGTCCCAATGTCAGCCAACTTCCTACCAAATTCAGCCAGTGAGAGGCACTGGCAAGAGACGGGAGGATGGAAGGATGGGAGAATCCAGGGTGTTTCCCCCCTTTCTCCACCTTGGGCAGCATCTGTCTCAAGGCCCACTGTGGCTCCAGCTTACCCTGTGTGACCCCAGCCCCTGGGCTCTGATAACACCACCTCCTCCCTCCATCCTCCAGAGGAAGTGTAGGAGCAGCATCCTGCTATCGCAAACCCCTGGGCTGTCTCACTGCCCACCCCTACATCTGCTTCTCAGCACCTCTTCCAAGGGGATAACCAGTTCCCTGAGCTATATTCTTCCCTCCCTGTGTGGTTTCTGCTTTCCCATGTGAACCGTGAATGATAAACTGACCACCCTCCACCCATCGTGTGGTCAGTGCTTTCCCACCTGTCTCTCCAACAACCGGAGCCCCTTCACAGCAGGCACAAGGTCTTCCTGGGCTTTGGATGCCCTAAGCCCAGGGATTGCATTTTATAGTGCAGTGTGACAAGAGAAGGCAAGGTGGCCTCAGGTCAGCCAAGTCATCCCACGATCACACAGCTAGGAAAGAGGAAAACTGAGATCTTTAACACAAGTACTCCAGGTTTTAGGACTACCAGATAAAATACAGAATGCCCAGGTCAATTTAAATTCCAGATAAACAAAAAGTAACTTTTTTAGCATATGTATGTTCCATGCAACATTTAGGACAAATATATACTAAAAATGATTCATGTTTATCTGAAATTTAAATACCGCTGTGCATCCTATGTTTATATTTGCTAACTTTGGCAACCCTACTTGGTTTCCAAGTTTCTCTCCATTATACCAAGTTCTCCAAAAGAACCCTGGGAAATTAGAAAGGAGTTAATGAATAAAATTGAAAAGGAGGGATAATTCACACAGATGGCCTAACAGAGAATGCTAATCTACAACATATAAAATTAAAAGCATAAACAAAAGCAGAGGAACCTATAGAAGACTTTGAGAACTGCAGAAAGAGTATACTGTACTTATGGGAAGCAGTAAAGCTTACTGGTTTTTATTTGTGGGTTAGCACATGAACTCCAATTCCATTTTCACATCACCCGTCAGGTACTCATGACCCAGAGCTGCAAGGCTCTGAGCCAGGTAAGAACCAAACAAATTAGTCATTACTCTCAGTAGTGCCATTCTCCCTTACCTGAAAAAGAGTTCAATGGGAAAGTGTTCAGACAAGTAACATGGGAGAGAGGCAGAGAGAAAACAAAAGGCTTCGGTCTTGGCTAGAGCCCCACATCCCTGGTAGACAGACAACAGCAAAAGCGGTAAGGGTATTTCTAGGTTCAAGGTGGCTTACTTTAACTTATTTATTTACAAAGCAAGCTGAGCTAACATGGGAGAGAGGCAGAGAGAAAACAAAAGGCTTCGGTCTTGGCTAGAGCCCCACATCCTTGGTAGACAGACAACAGCAAAAGCGGTAAGGGTATTTCTAGGTTCAAGGTGGCTTACTTTAACTTATTTATTTACAAAGCAAGCTGAGCCCCTGAATTAGATAAAATATCCTCCCTGCCCTCTCTTACCATCCCCAAAGCCTTCACATCAGGTCAATAAATCAAAACAGTATTTTGGTGAAAAGTATGTTCAACCTTCAAAAAAATCACCAGGCTACCATTTCTATTGCTAGAGAGAGAGATCCAGAGGCAACAGAAAGAAAAGCAGTCACCTGAGGAGTCCCCTGCAAACAGAGAAAACTACTGCCACCCCCAGACCTGCCCCTGGCTCCTAACCTGGGGCTGGCCTTCCATCATGTGGGTTCTGCCAGCCTGCACAGTCAGGCACCTTCAAAGACACTCATGTTCTGGTTTCTGTTCTTCAAACCAGCAGCTAAGCAGAAGTGGCCCTAGGGCGTTGGCCATCAAAGACCACCTTCTAGAACCCACTCCCCCACGAAACAAGGTCAAGTCACATGTCATAGAAGACAGCTTTGACAGTCTTCTATCCGCCCATAGTGCTAAAGTTAGAAAACTAGGAAAAGGTAATATGTTGGCTCCTTTTTTTTCTTTTTTTTTGGCGGGGGGGGACAACAAAACCCAGATCTTTTAGGGAAGGGTGTTTGCCTCCCACAGTCCTATTACTTTTACACAGCCACACAGGCTGGTTTAATCCTGGCTTTAGGCAACTGGCCAAGTTCCCAGGCATCCTCAAGTGCCAGAGAAACACAGATCCCAAGAAGCTGGGCTGCAGCGCTCCCCAGTCTGAGGTCTACAGGGAGCCTGGTGCTGCCTCAACCATCCTTTCTCAGTTTTCAAGAGGTTATTTTTCTATCATCCTCTTATAGGACTAACCAGGGCAGGACTGATTCTGAAATGTATTTTGGAGAACAATAGAAAGTGTGTGGGGATGGAGGGACACTAATAATCTTTAATATCATATTCCACAGGGATAATAATTCACAAATTACCAACACACTTTCATGTGTATCATCTCATTTGATCCTCATAACAACAGCAGGATGGAAACAAGATTGGTATCAACCCTATCGACTGTTGTTTTCACAGGCAAGTAAGGTTCAAAGGCTCTGAATGCTATATAATTTAGCTAGTAAGGTAGCTAGAACCTCAATTAACTGGAACCCAAGTCAGTCCTGTAAGGCCGGCATGTCCTCTGCTGTGCCACACTCCTGTCACACTGACCAATGCCCAGTGACCAACACTGAGGGAAGGGGGTGCAGCCACCCAGGGGACAGACATTAAACCTGAAAACAATTTCACAGATACCATGCAGTGGAATCTTCACAGTAATTAAAAATGAACTACCACTATACACAACAATGTGGATACTGTTTAGTATAGGCAAATGTGTGAACTAGGATAACAAATCAAAGAATCCAGACGTACACATACATTCTGCATGATTCTATTTATATGAAGTTTAAACACAAGTAAAAAGAATCTATACGAGAGAAGTCAGAACAGGGTTACCTTCTGGGGGTACTGTCTAGAAAAGAGTACGTGGAAGATTCACAGGTGCTGATGATAGCGTGTATCCTGAACTGGGAGGTGGTTACACCAGTGAGTTCATTTCCGAAGTCACTGGGCACTGTTCAATAAGTTTGTGCGTTCAGTTGGTACACTTTACAATAAGTATGTTATACTCCGTTGAAGAGCTGACAAAGAGTAAATATGGGCACCTCCCAAAATAAATTCCATACACTTGACTGAACAGCTACTGTGTTAAGGCTGTGAGAAAATACAAATGATCTTTCAAACAGCAAGGTCTTTATGGCCAGTCACCATACAAGGTACGGTCAGAGTGCTGTGTTCAAACCTCTGTTCTACCACTCACTGCGATCTTTGAGGGGTTGCTGAGACTCCCTGTACCTATTTATTCATCTGTAGCATGAAGAGCACAAAGGGTTGTGAGGATTCAATAAACTCCTAAACATAAAGTGTTGAGGACTGTACTGGACACAGTCANAGGTGGTTACACCAGTGAGTTCATTTCCGAAGTCACTGGGCACTGTTCAATAAGTTTGTGCATTCAGTTGGTACACTTTACAATAAGTATGTTATACTCCATTGAAGAGCTGACAAAGAGTAAATATGGGCACCTCCCAAAATAAATTCCATACACTTGACTGAACAGCTACTGTGTTAAGGCTGTGCGAAAATACAAATGATCTTTCAAATAGCAAGGTCTTTATGGCCAGTCACCATACAAGGTACGGTCAGAGTGCTGTGTTCAAACCTCTGTTCTACCACTCACTGCAATCTTCGAGGGGTTGCTGAGACTCCCTGTACCTATTTCTTCATCTGTAGCATGAAGATCACAAAGAGTTAAGAGCACAAAGGGTTGTGAGGATTCAATAAACTCCTAAACATAAAGTGTTGAGGACTGTACTGGACACAGTCAGGCTGCAATACGCACCTATTAGCATGGAATAAGACAGATCATCTTATGGATGACAAATGACAAAATACCTGTCTGCAAGTAGTTCAGAAGGGAAACACAAATATCTGCACTAAGCAGAGAGGATTTCTAAAAGGCAGAAACACTCCTACCACTCTCTGCCCTTCTCCCTCGCTGCTCTTCTGTAGGGTTGTGGTCCGAATGTCCCCCGAGCTCATGATGGAACTTAACTCCCAATATGGTGGTGGAAGGTAGGACCTTTAATAGGTGACTGGATCTTGAAAACCATCACAGAGTAATGGACTGATGGTTTAATGGGTGGTCGTGGGTGTGATTCTGATGGCTTTATAAGGAGAACAAGTGAGAAGGTTAGCTCCCTCTCTTGCTCAGCCAATTTTCACCATGTGACACCCTGGTCGCCATAAGACTCTGCAGAGTTCCACCCAGGACAACGCCCTCACCAGATGTGCCCCCTGGACCATGGGCTTACCAGCCTCAAAAATGTAAGAAATAAATTTCATTTCATTATAAATTATCCAGTCTCAGGTGTTCTGTTAAAAGCAACAGAAAGGGACTAATACATGTTGTATTAGTGGATGGAACCCAGGGGCCGACCCCACCAGACTTGCCACCTGGACCCTGCTCTCCTCCTCAGCTTCATTTTTCTGACATTCAGGTTCTGCTCAGGTGTGAGAGGAGTGCCTTCTTCTGCCACCCTTACCCCCACACCTTCTTCTAGATTAACTTCAATTTATCCTCCAGGGCTCAGCTACAAAAAAAAAAAAAAAAAATCACCTCTTTCCAGAGCAAGGCCTCTCTTACTATGTCCCCACTCCTGGATTGGATCAGGGCCCCTCCACCAACTTCCCAGTACAATCTTATTCCAGTTGTTATGGACAGGCACACTGCCTGGCATACAGCAGGTGCTCAAAAAAAATCCACTGCACAGTGTTCAGACTATCTTTAAGTAGAGGCTGTAACATAAGTACAAAGTAAGAAACTGATTCCAGACTGTGAGGAGGAGAGAGGGGAAGAGTTCTATGGCTGCAGAGGTGGCAACGCACTGGGGTATATACTGGACAGGGTACAGGAGTGGGATAGACCAAGGCCCAACTAGAGGGCAGCGGGGCCAGAATGGGGAGAAAGGGGAGCACAGACCATCCCCCACACACTGAAGGCACCCTCTCCATCGCTGTCTCTTTTCCAAGAAAGGGAGTTTGCTACCCTGGCAACACTCTCTTAAGGCCTGGCATCCTGGGAATTTTCTGTGGTAACAGGGCAGCGCTGACTACCCTAACTGAAGGAATAGAACTGTATAGAAACCACTAAAAGAAAATGCCCACAATGGGGTAAATATAAAACTGTCCCTAAATTAATTTATATCCCACCCTGTGCTTAAGATCTGAGGCCAGACGTAGGTTCCAATCCCAGCCCCACCCAACAGCCACAGGACCTCAGGCAAGTTATGCAACTTCTCTTGGTCTGGACTGTGGTGAGGATTAAATGTGAGCATATATGCAAACCCCTTCCAGCAGTGCCTATCCCATAGTAAGCACTTCATAAACTGTTATCATAACATGAAAAGATTTGGAAGGCAGATAATGCTGGTTAATAAAAATTCTTCAAGCTTTTTTCTTTAGACTTTCTTAAACTATGGTTTTTTCAAAATGCTGTCAAGAA
>NW_007728845.1:88550-96892 GCF_000696425.1 Galeopterus variegatus | reverse complement strand
AAAAAAAAAAAAAATTTTCAGAAGAATAAAAGTTATCATTTGAGTTAGTATCATTAGGATAGCTGGAAAAAAAAAAAAAGGTCACTGCTTACATAATTTCATGAGTTGAAAAGTTCTTTCTATATTAAACACCGAGTATAATTATTTTTCTCCCAAATCTGTCCATTTTAGCCCCTCTAATTCAGTCTCAAAAAGCGGATAGCACAAAAGGCTCAAACTGTTCATTTATGAAAGCAACACATGAAATGTTTAATACAGGTAATAAGATTTCCAAAAATTTTCTTTGTCTTATCCGTAATCCATGCTGTTTTCATTCTTTCACTTTTCTCTTTCCTCCTATGGAAAACTTTTTGAATTATGACCTGTGTCTGGCTTAACAGCCAAACTCTGTTCCTCAGTACCCAGTGGCCTCATCTGATCCCCAGTGCCCTGAGATGCCCTGGTGGGTATTAACTAGATTACTCTGGACACACACCTGGCGCCCACCGAGGCTGGCCTGATCTAGAACAGATGCATGGAAGATTAGCCCATCAATCAGCACCACTTTAAAAAAAAAAAAATAAAGCCAAAAATTGCCATAAAATAGTATCTCTAATTAATTTTGCCAGACGTCTTTGCTTTCACATAGTTTCAGATTACAGACAGGAAATTCCATCCATCCAACAATATTCCATGAAAGGAACATGGGTGGGCCCCAGAGTATAAAAGGAATAGAGGGAAAACCACCTAGATAATTCTGATCTACTGACAGATGCAAATTACGAAATTAAAACAATGATATTTCTCTTCACTCATCACCACATAAAAATGAAAATGAAAACAAACAAAAAGCCTCCCCTCCCCATGCCACCTGAACACAGATCAATTGAGCAACAGCTCCCCCCATTTCTGCCTTACAAAATAAACTACAAGCTAATTAAACTGCGAGGGAATATGACTCACTGTTTTCCTTAAAGGTATTCACTGAGACAGATGAACTTCATTTGGGAAAGTGGAATGTAAAATTTAAATTGCGCCCCCTCCGAACCCCTACAGGCATCTGCCTGAACTTCCTTTCTTGCTTCCAAGTATATGTTGATTACTTCTCCTCTTTACCACCCTCTGGGCTGGAAAGAAAAGGACTGTTTCCCTCTGCTCCAAATTCCCTATGGCATCAGGCCAGGGCCAAACTGAATGAAAGTCAAGTGCAATGCTTGTTAGGCTACTGGAAGAGTCCTGACATTCCTTTTGGATATTTCTGAGTATTTGGCACACAGTAGGCTGTGTACAAGCACTTGAAGGTTGAATCCTGCCTATTTATCACATGCCATTTTGTGCCTCACAGAGAAAGCAAAGGTAGGGGGCCGGGGGGGGGGGAATCACAGCAAATTCCCCCAGCATTAAACAAATAACTACTGTAATGAATTTTAATCACTAAATTGCATTCCATACATCAGATCTGGGGACCGACAATAAAGTAAAGAGAGGTTAATTCTAAATTACTATCAATCACACTGTTAACCCCCTTCTTCCTCCCTCCCCCCCGCCCCCACAAAATGACTTTTTCAACTTACTGGTATGAGGGTTGGGAACAACTTCACAGCTGTAGATAATGACAGCCGTAAAAGATAAGAAAATGTGACAGTCTTAGGGAAATAGGAAGAGTCTACAAGGTAACACCACTCCAAGATCCTGAGGATTAGAAATATTTCCAGAGCATTAGTTTCTCTGTCAAGAAAACTGAAACCTCCAACGAGTAGAAGCATACTAAAGCAGTGAACATTTACTTTACTGGCAATGACAATAATTCCATATAGGTATCTAAAAGTACCTGCACTGTGATTGAAAACAAAAAGCAACGCCTACCCACTGAAGAAAAAAGTACACAGAGGAGACAAAAAGACTATTACTCCTTGCTCAACCCACCTGCAGTTTAAAAGCTCAGATTAGCAATTCTAGGTGTAAACATAATTATCTCTGCAAGGCATGATTTAAGGGGGAAAACACCACACAGAACCCAAGTACATTGACTGACACTGTATCATCGCTCCACCTCCATTCTGCAAGCCACTTATGGACATCAACAAGCATTCAACAAGTCTCCCCCAGTGTGAGCTTCAGGTCACTGGTACTTATGATGGTCCACAGTCGTTTCCGAGAGGTGGATGTGGTGCATTCAACGTTAAAGAAACTCATAGGAAACATCTATCACCATCCCCAGAACCAAGGCAGTAAATCTGAATACTTCCAACAGGGCTGCTTTTTCCTCTAAGCCTTGCTCGGAAACTCTTGGAAAGGTGAACCTGAAGACATTTTGTCCCTTTTCAGATAAAATCACCAAGGCTAGAAAGCAAGGGCTTAGGACACACACTGATTGCAGTGGTCCCCCAAAGTATACAGAGTATCCATCCATCCAGTCTCTTTAACCAACTGTGTTTGCTGTTGTGGCAGGAGAGTAGCTCTATGACCAAAAGGTACAGAAGACAAGTATCAGCACCTTCCCCAGAGAAAACACAAACACACACAATGCCTCTAGGGCCAACTCCAACCTCTGAGTGTCTCCCGAATGCCAGGCACTGAGGAATGTGATGAACAAGGCAAATTCTGCCCCCAGAGGAATTTACACATCTGCTGGGGAAGATCTGTGTGTTGGAGGGTAAGTGACAGACGGGTGCTGTGGAACATGAGCAGGCACCCAACCCAGAGTGTAGCTGATGGAAGAGGCAGTGCTGGGGCACACCGGGGAGGGGTTTGGGGAAGGGTTTGGGTAGGAGAGGCAGAACAGTCCACCTGAACAGGTAAAAAGGCAAGGGAGGAGTAGAGAAGGGCATTTAAGGGCAGGAGGTACACCCACCCTTGAGGAACCAGGGAAGTCTATGAAATTCTGGGAGCTAGAAGTTCAGGCGAGTGAGAGCTTAGAGAATGCACACTAGGTGAACTGCGTGTAAGGGGTGCGGATAGAAAGCAAGCAGGAGCCTGTCATGCAGGGAGTGGGGAACCACCAGATAGCTGACCGGGGTCCAGAGGGCAATAGGGAGCCATCAGAAGTTTTTAAGCAAGCAAAAACTGCTCCAGATTTTTGCTTCAGACCAGCCCCTCTCGTCTTAAACAAGCGTCACCACCACAAACCAGATACTGTGGATTCTCTAACTATTCCCCATCTGCAGCAAATAAGGACCATACCTCCATTAAGACTTTTTAAAATTAAGTACAAATAGATTATATGTAACACACAGAAGGTACCTACAAATGTGAAAATGTTTAAATGCAGAATACTAGAATAACCTCTTTAAGAAAACTTGTGTTCAGTTAGACCTAAATGTGAGGTCACATTTTCCTCAAAGTTGTGTCTAAAGTTGGGTGTTTCCATAAAAATCTGAGAAACATTTTCTCTAGATAAGAGAAAGTGAGGTCACATTTTCCTCAAAGTTGTGTCTAAAGTTGGGTGTTTCCATAAAAATCTGAGAAATATTTTCTCTAGATAGGAAAAAGGGGGGGGGGCACCACACCTCTTAACAAAGGGCAATGTCAATCTGAGAGTCTGCCAAAATGAAAAAATAATATATTAGTCTTCCAGAGTAAATAATCCAAAATATACATTAACTATACAGTGGTTTTTATTGGTTAATGAAACCATTACACTGTTGATATTTAAAATAGCCAGGTTTTCTAATCATGCCATACCAACATGTTTTTCTAGTATAACTTCAAAACTCCTTTGTAATTCTGTTTTCCTAAACTTCCATAATGAAGAATTTTATAATCAGAAAAAGATACTTAAATACTAGTGATTTATCATAGGCCTTTTATTTCCAAACCAAACACATACTGAAGGTCTGAACCTGTCTAGAAAAGGCACACACTAGAGAACCAGTTGAGGTCCTGCTTATACTCTGAGAATACCAGCAACTATTTGAGAACTTTGAAGCCATCCAATTACTGCACACAACTGCATCTTCCTCACCTTCTCAGAAACCACCACCCCTTGACGTTCCTCACTGCACTGAATCAGATAATCCACAATGACATTCTCACTCACAGGACAAGCCAGACAGATCTGGCCTGACACATAAAAGCGACTCAAAATGGTGACTAAGCATTTGTTTTTTGTTTATTAACCCCACTCCAAAAAAAGGAATTATGATCTATAGTCAGTAGCCTGGTTCCACTGTTGATTTAATGGGTGAAATCAAATAACCATTCAAAACATTCTATTCCATCTCTAAGCCCCCAATAAAACATACTGGGGGTCGGGGACAGGGCAGCAAGCTGTAACTGCCAGATGCACCCAGCGCTTGTAGACATGGATAAAAGATTTCTTACAGTTGATACCTCCTTAAGATGCTGAGAACAGTCTCGTGAAACTAGTCCCTTATTAAATAGGTAGACTGATAAGAATAAGCACTGATATACCGGAAAAGACCATTGGTTAAGAGCTTCTATTTGCCTTTGGACTTGGCTAAAAAGGGTACAGCAATGATATACCATTATACACCCATTAGAATAGCCAAAATCCAGAACACTAACAGCACTAAATGCTGGCAAAAATGTGCAGCAACGAAAACTCCCATTCAAAATGGTACAGTCACTGTGGAAGACAGTTTGACAATTTCTTACAGAACTAAACATACTCTTACCACACAATCCAGCAATCGTGCTCCTTGGTATTTATCCAAACGAGCTGAAATCTTCTGTCCAGACATAAAACTGCACATGATTTTCTTATAGCAGCTTTATTCATAATTGCCAAAATTTGGAAGCAACCAGATGTCCTTCAGTAGGTGAATGGACAAATATACTATGATACATCCAAACAATGGAATATAATTCAATGCTAAAAAGAAACAAGCTATCAAGCCACGAATAAAACATGGAGGAAACAAATGCATATTACTAAGTAAAAGAAGCCAATCTGAAAAGGCGGCAAACTATATGACATTCTGGGGAAGACAAAACTATGGAGAGCGTAAAAGGATCGGGGGGGGGGGGGAAAAAGGGGGGGGGGGGGGGGGATAATCAGGGAGGGAAGGATGAATAGGGAGAGCACTGAGAATTTTTATGGCAGTGAAACTACTCTGTATGATACTATAATTGTGGACAGACGTCATTCTAAATTTGTCTAAACCCACAGAGTGTTTAACACAAAGAATGAATTCTATGTAAACTATAGACTTTGGGTCATGATGTGTCAACGCAGGTTTATCAGTTGTAACAAATGGACCACTCTGGTGCAGGATTTTGATGGTGGGAGAGCCTGTGCTGGTGGGGTACCTGGTATGTGAGAATTTCTGTACCTTAAGCTCAGTTTTACTGTGAACGTAAAACTGCTCTAAAAAACGTCTATTAAAAAAAGAAATACAGGGTGCCTCACTCTTCTCCAGAGTATGGCTAAAAGGTAACGTGCCTTCCTGAACACGTTAAAGGAAAAGGAAAGACAGCCATAATCACCTTTAGTGTTGAAGAACATGAAAGTTAATATAATTAGAGGAACTAATAAGAGCCAGGAAGGCAAGTAATAGGACTATGGTAGCATCTTCCCTTCAAATTAACTAAAATAGTTAAAAATCAAGCAAGGCCTTCATTTAATTGAATATCTAGGCCTTATCCCAAACCTCATAGGCAGCTACTGGCAAGAGCAATACAAAGTCAGAGTTGTCACGGATTGTCCAGCTTAACCTTCACATAAACTATGAAGCAGTGTTGTTCAATGGATTCCTTACATCCACAGACCCATTTCACAGAGTCACACATTTCTCCTCCCACATTCCACACCTGAGAGGTCATGCCCACTCCAACACAATCTGGATGCTGGGTCAGTTCACAAAACACTCAAAAGCTGAAGGGAATCTCTTTTCTGTATTTGTCATCTAGCTCCTTAGAAACATCTACCAAGTATTATAGAAACAGGAGAACCACAAGCAATTTTACTTGTCTCCCTGAATACATTAGTCAGAGATTAAAGAAGAATGAAGTGGCTTCTAGTACTTGTGGATTGTCATCTAAAACCATTTTAAAACTTTTCCCAGGAAGGCCACAAAACATTTCACAAAGTATATTCAGTTGAATGTCAGTTTTAACTGAGGATAAATGCTAAGAAATAAAGCCACCACCTTACACAGCTTCTAGTACTTGTGGATTGTCATCTAAAACCATTTTAAAACTTTTCCCAGGAAGGCCACAGAACATTTCACAAAGTATATTCAGTTGAATGTCAGTTTTAACTGAGGATAAATGCTAAGAAATAAAGCCACCACCTTACACGCTCTCTGAGCCAAGTATTCAAAAGGCCTCTCATCTTACACACCAGGAATGAACATGTTTGTCCCTGTAAGGCATGTTTATTTACAATTTACAGACCTACTTATAATATGGTCAAAGTGTCAAACAGATAACCCTTTCATAGTCTCTCCACCCCCATCCCTTACCCTCTCCCAAACAAACAAAAACAGCCTGAATTGCTCACTGTATGCAAGAGGCTAGAGATTTTGTCATGTAAGTTTTACTTTCCATGGTTCACAATCTCCAAGAGACTAACCTCATTTCCTAATTCAAACTTTAAATAAACTGCCTTCACCAACTTTCCCCTCTTCTCGAACCCCCACTCACTCAGCAGAGACATCTCTCTCAGACAAAAAAGCTACATAGGAGACTTGGAAATGGCTGCCTTTGGAAATTCCTCCCCCCTCCTAGCAAAAGGGTACTTCCAGAACTTTACAGTCTGGAGACACATGAATGTTGCTTCAATTCCATTCACCAGGACCAGATTTCAGCATGCTAAGTGTCTTTCTACAATCAATTAGTTTACGCTGCTGATCACACTAAAACTTTGGTGGAAATCTGCTTTCCACACAAATTAAGAATAAGAATTCTCATGTGTGAGCCAGCACTGGAAGGACACACACACTTAGTCCTCTACTGAAGACTTTTCCTGGCACAGGGGAATCCTAAACTTGCCCCATTCCATTTCCAGGGTGTGATCCTTCATCCATCCCAAATCCATCCCTTTTTCTCGATCTGAGGTTCAGTCTAATCGGCTATTGTGCAGCAGCTATGGCAATTTATCCCCTTGCTTTCTTGACATTCCCTTCTCTGCTCCTGGCTGGGAAACTGTTTTGATCTGAAAAGGGTTGTCTGTGCGGGGATTCTGCATGTTAATGATGTGGCGAGCTGGCAGGGATATTAGGTGAGAGCACACAGTGTACTTTTTCTAGTTATGTTTCGCCTCATCACGGCCCTTCTAAATGCCTGCTACACCATGAGGGAAACCTACAGACCTACTCTTCCCCTCTTCTGGGTAGCCTCGGGGGGCCAGGTAGAAACAGAACAGATGGCCTGTTCTCCAGTCAAGTAACTGGACTCAGAGGCAAGGAGGTACTCCTAACCACTCCACCACCAATGAAGCAAACACACGTACATCAGGCTCAGCCAGGGAGTCACAGCCGCTACCCTTCACTCTCGTTTCAGCCCCAGCCCTCTCCAGGCCAGACTAAGATGCCGCACTCTCCCCGCTGGAAACCGCCCACTCTCCCACCCTCCCACCCCAAAGGAAAGGGCTTCCAACTGGAGGTGAAAGCATTAGCTCCGACACCCGCCCTTCCCTCTCGATCCTGGCCAGCAAACTCCACTTCCCGGATTCCCGGCCACTCTCTCCCGCCCCCTCCCCGGGCGATCAAGCTAGCGCCGTCCTGATGCCAGCAGAGTGCCAAGCCCAGCAGCGCACCCCTCCACCCCCGCACTCCAAGACAGGCCCCCTGAACAGACCCCAGCTTCCTCCCTCTCCTCCGACTCGGGTTCCCCAGATTTTGGACAACCCCCAAGCATGCCAGGACTGAAAAAAGTCCCACCCCGCCCCCCAGCCAAGCCGCCAGCCCTGCCCCAGAGGGGCCTCCTCCCCAGAGGCACGAAGGGACCACGGGTAGTTGCCCCAGTAGCCTTCCCCCGCACCCCGCGAGGGTCCTGGGCCCCCGAGGACGACAGACCCGCGTGGCCCCGAAGGGACACCTCCCTCTTCCCCCGGAGACCAGTAGGTCTCCGCAAGGAGTGTCCGTGCTGCGGGGCCCCGGGAGTCTGGGGGGTCCCGTGGGCTGCCTGGGTCCGGATGCAGCCCCTCCCGGGGGCGTGCGGGGGTCGGCGCTGCGGCGCACCCCCGGGGGGCACTCACGATGGTCACGCTGGCTTTGCGCAGGTCGCGGTTCTCCTCCTGCAGCGCCTTGCACTTGAGTTTGTAGGTCTCCAGCTCGATCTTCAACACCTTGTTCTCCTGCTGCAGCGAGGCCAGGCGGTTGGTGAGCTCCTCCAGGCGGAACGGCGAGATGACAATGCCCCCCGACTTCCCCCCGCCGCCACCTCCCCCGCCGCCACCT
>NW_007728845.1:83023-87938 GCF_000696425.1 Galeopterus variegatus | reverse complement strand
CCGCCCCGTCCGTGTCGCTCTCGCTGGCGCTGTCCGCCATGGCCGCGGCGGGCTGGGGAAAGGAGGAGGAGGAGGAGTAGGGAGGCGGCGGCGGCGGCGAAGGCTGCGCTGCGAATGAGTGGGCGCGGGGAGAGCTCAGGGAGCGCCGAGCCGAGCGCCTGGCACCAGGGCGCAGACTCGGAGCGGCGGCGAGAGAAAGAGAGGGAGCTTCCCGCTGCCAAGGGACCTCCTCTGCCAGAGAACAGAGACCCCGCCCGGGCTCGGGCAGTATTGCACTGGGGCTCGCTCCAGCCCGGCCTGGCGCGCACCCCGCCCCCCAGCCAAGCCGCCAGCCCTGCCCCAGAGGGGCCTCTTCCCCAGAGGCACGAAGGGACCACGGGTAGTTGCCCCAGTAGCCTTCCCTCGCACCCCGCGAGGGTCCTGGGCCCCCGAGGACGACAGACCCGCGTGGCCCCGAAGGGACACCTCCCTCTCCCCCCGGAGACCAGTAGGTCTCCGCAAGGAGTGTCCGTGCTGCGGGGCCCCGGGAGTCTGGGGGGTCCCGTGGGCTGCCTGGGTCCGGATGCAGCCCCTCCCGGGGGCGTGCGGGGGTCGGCGCTGCGGCGCACCCCCGGGGGGCACTCACGATGGTCACGCTGGCTTTGCGCAGGTCGCGGTTCTCCTCCTGCAGCGCCTTGCACTTGAGTTTGTAGGTCTCCAGCTCGATCTTCAACACCTTGTTCTCCTGCTGCAGCGGAGGGCACGGGCGGGCACGGCCGCTGCAGGAAAGCCGAGCCTGCCCCCGCAGCACCAGCTCGCCGGGCACACGTGCTCCGATGGAGGGCCTCCGAGCCCCCTGACTTAAGCCGGCGGCCGCCCAGCCTCTTCCGGGCTCGCGCCTGCCCCGGGGAAAAGGAAACCAGTGCCCCACCACTCTCGCAGGTGCTGGGGCACATGGAAAGGTCAGCCTGGCTCCGACTTCCAGCCCCAGCCGTGTCATGGCCCCATCTTCACCCGACTTGTGTATACGCGTGTCTCCCTCTGTGTGTTTTCACACCTACACGCCGTTTTATCTTCTCAGTGAACAAAGTGCTTTGGACTGGGAAGCTTTGGATAGACCTGAAAGAACAGAAAGTTCCCCTGCAAGGGGCTGATCGGGGTGAAATAGCAGCAGCCACAGGTTAACCTTGTTAAAGAATTTGCAGAAGAGGCACGCTGCCCTCTAGTAATCTCATAAACCACACTGCCCTCAATTGTTTAAACAAGGTGCGACTTTTTTTCTTTCTTTTCATTTTGTAAACGTTTCCAGTACTTGTCACGCAATAGGATTAAAACACTAATATTTGTCTAATCCAAAAAAAAGGAAAGAGAAACACTTTATGTGGAAGGATTGAAAAACATCTCCTTAAGTGCCAATTTTCCAGAGGAACTGCAGACATAACATTAAGCTATACAAATAGTCACGATTAAGTGGGAGTAAACATAACCACCACTCTTCTTTGCTATCGTCTTCCTCGCTCCTCCAAAATTTAGCAGGTCAAAATAAAACAGATTAATTACTCTAATGTAATCTAATACAGGGACCGAGCTTTGAGGCATAATAAATACTTTTATTCACCCTCCCCCCCTTCCAAAGGCTTACAGGAAATCGGCCCAGCAGGTGAGATGATTTTAAACACTTTACTCTGTTGACACAAAACAGCTTTCACTTATGTATAAAAACTGGAAAGTGAAACTGACCAGACTAGTTTTTACTATCCACGCTTAGTAAACAGAAGAACAGATACGTGGAAACAGAAAATAGAGGGGGAAAAGTATAAAAATTTTTTCTATTGCTTTGAACTTTTTGAAAGGTTTATAAAGTGTTGGGAAAAATAGATGGTTTTAGTGACTTCTATTCCCACTCCCCTGTTATTTTTAAACCTAAATTTGACCTAATGATTAAACTGTTATGCAATGGCTAATGGAAACTGGTACCTCAGAATAAACTAAAATGCCAAGTGTTCCAAATGACATCATCTTTTACCAAGATGGCTGGTTCCAGCAAACAGCTCAGAAATGCCAACTGCAACTAAACTCCAAGCTGCTCCTAGATATTTTTTAGTTTAGTGCTGGAGTGCTTCTGAACTTAGTCACTGTTGGTGTAGCAGAAAAAGAAAACAAACAAAAAAAAAGAGCTTGGCTTTGCTTTTCACAAACATATAGCCAATCTACATAATTCTGTTAACAAGGGGTCCAGATTAATTTTCACTGAAACTTATTTTTCTTCCTGATTTTTCCTCTTTGATATCTGGTATGAGACAATGAGCTTAAGTTGGAAATGGCTTCTAGAAAACTCACTTGCTGAGTGAAATGGAAGAGTAAAGCTAGCAGGGAGTAGCACCACAGGGGGAAACTCAGATTTAACTGCATTCTTTCCACTTTATTCAGCTCTGAGATAGACCTTAAGAGCGGGCCTGGCTTCCATACTTCACAAGTTTCTATTGTTCCTTATCCCATAGTATCTTAAGGCTTCCACTTTTAGAACTTATTGCAACAGGAACATTCCTTCCAGACAGAGCAGGGGGCATATTAGCTCTCTCTTAGCTTTATCACTAAACTAACTGCCTTGGAAAGGCAGCCAGGCTGCTTCCATCGGCAGAGGGGTGGAGTTGAAATGCCTGGCTTTCTTAAAGGGCCCACATCATGGTATGCTTAAGAATGTACTGATCTTGAATAGGATTTGGAGGAAATCTGCATTTTGACATGGTACTTGTAGGCAGTAATCGTGTTTAGAAGACTTAAGGGGAAAGCCATCTTCTAAAGCTTCCCTGCTGATACAGATGGGAATAAACTGGAGAATATTTTTTCACTGCGATTTTTATTGTTATTGCAAAGCAGAAGCGTGTCTAATTTTCTACTTCTTGTAAAAGTGGTTCCCCTTATAAACAGACCATTTATCACAACACTGGTTCAGTAAATAGCATTACAATGGAAACACCAGTTACAAAACCAATAATGTCATTATAAAACTCCTCAGCTTTCTAGGGGAAATGAATCAAAAGAATAAATGGTAGCATGTGCTGCCTAGAGGAAGAAGGGAAAAATTTAGATAATCACCTCCATTGGAGAAATAATGAAACTTAGCTTGGTCCTAAATGTAAGCTGCAAAAATGTATAAACAAAGGAAAAGAATAATCTGTAATCTAACTGCAAGTCAACATCAACATCTTTCTTTGTCTAATGCCATTTTTGCAGCTGATTTATTCTATGACCTTGGAACTTTAGTGTTTTTAATAGTAATATAAAAATAATGGCATAAATCATAGGAAGATTTTGTTAATTTTTAATGGCTATAAATAAATTGCTGTACATACCTAGTTACATTAACAGCAGACCTCAGTGATTTTATTCAAATTCAGTGGATTTGGTGGTTACACTGTTACAATTTTGAAAAGAATTGGATTGAGCACTATGAGCTGGCTATCACAGAGTGTCAGAATTTGGATAGAATCATACAAGAATGTGTCCCTGTGGAGCTATCATTTCTTGAAAGGTAGTTGATAGTGTTTGTTTAAATACAACTTTGATTTAAAGGCTCTGTCTAGTCCCTAAGTCTAGCAAGGGTTTTCTCAACCTTGGCAATATTGACACTTGGGCCTGGATAAATCTTTGTTGTGGAGAGCTGTCCTGTGCATTATAGGATATTTAGCAGCGTCCCTGGCCTCTTCTCACAGAGGCCAGAAGCAGGCCAACCAGATATGTCTCCAGACGTCGCCACATATCCCCTTAGGGGTAAAATTGCCCCCAGTTGAAAACCACTGATTTTCTAGAACAATTACTTTTGCAGGGCAAAGGCAGCCCCATTTTGGAGTAGCTTTTCTGGCAACACATTGATTACATCGCTGTGAGTCATCAAGAGAATATCCCTCTCATTTTGTATTCCCAGTGTAAACTAGCCAGGAGATCCCGAGCCCAGACAACCACATTCACTCTTCATACTATATTGCTGTCTTCAGCTACATCTATTTCTTTAACATGATTTTTCAATATTTTACACTTACTGATTGTTAAACTACCCTTGCACATGCAACATCCCACCCTGGTAAGAGATTATGACTCTAAGATGAATTACATCTCTCATCTCTATCCTCCTGTTTTTGATCACTCATTATTGGTTCACAGGAATCGAAACCATTTATTCAGATGACAGTCTAAAGAAATGTCACCACCTATAGTAAATCAGATGAGAAACAAATAAGAATTTCAGCAAAAATAAACATATGTGTCTGGAGATTGGGCAGCCTGTAAAACTGACAGCTTGTCCTGACGCAGACCATCTAGAATTGCTGACCAAGAAATGCTTTTTAAATCCTATTCAATACACAGCACACCTCAAAAGTAATGGGAATTCCCAGGCTCTAGTAGCAAAGAGGAAAATGAAACAACCCAATAGACAACATAATCCTGTTACATTTATGCAATGGGATAATATACAGCAATGCAAATGAACAAATTGCATCTACATGAAGCAACATGAGTGAGCCTCACAAACATAATGATAAGCAAAGGTAACCATACCACAAAAGAATATATGCTGTATGACTGCATGTATATGCAGTTCAAAAATAGGCAAAAATGGGCCAGCCCGGTGGCGCACTGGATAGTGCGCCGCTTGGGAAGCGCAGCGGCGCTCCCGCCCGAGGGTTCGGATCCCACATACAGACCGGTTCCCGCTCACTGGCTGAGCGAGGCGCGGGGGCAACACCGAGGGTTGTGATCCCGTTGCCGGTCCCCGGTCCGGTACGGGGGCAACACTGAGGGTTGCGATCCGCTGCCAGACACGGAAAAAGACAAAAGACAAAAAAAAAAAAAAAAAAAAAAAAGGGAAAATTTATTTTTTTTGGGTTGGGGAGTTAAAAAAAATTTTTCCCTTGGGGGGGGGGGGGGTTAAAAA
>NW_007728845.1:75428-82840 GCF_000696425.1 Galeopterus variegatus | reverse complement strand
CCCTGCCAGACAAGAAAAAAAAAAAAAAAAAAAAAAAAAAAAAAAAAAAAAATAGGCAAAATTAATCTTGTATGGTGTTGGAAGTTAGAATAATGATTCACCTTGGGAGAGGTAGTGATTAGAAAGTATACAGGGAAATTTCTAGTAATGATATTTTTCTTTTCCAGGTGCTTGTTACATAGGTACGTTCACTCATGAAAAAGTGTTGAGCTATATACTTATGATCAGTGTACCTTTCTGTATGTGTTATAGTTCAATAAAATGTTTGAATCAGAGAAGGGGAGGAAGGGGCAACCGAAAACAAGAGTAGTAAGCCTGACAGCTGACACAGGGGCAGCAGCTTTGTGGGTCTTGTTAACTGTAGAGTATGAATTTAATGCCATCAAGGACAGGACTTGAGGCCTTGGGCCATACAAGGTAGGAAGATATAGCTAAGATACCTCTAAGATATCAGAACCATCAAAAAGCTACACCCACACTTAAAGACTGATCTAGGGGGTAAAGTTTTCCTACCAATTGAGCTAACCAGCCAGGCCTATACTAGGAATTCTATGCATAGCTATACTACTATTCAAGAATATCAATAAAATAAAGACATTTTAAGGCAAATACTTTACCACTAACAGAGTCCAGCTAAAAGATATTCTAGATGTTCTTCAGGAAGGAAGAAGCAAAATACGAGAAAGAATCATGAGCAAAGAAACTGGGAAAGAAGTGGATAAATTTAAACAAACACTGACTATATAAATATAAGAATAATGAATAATGGTAGTTTTAAAACCAACATTAACAATAACTACTATTTTAGGGAGAACTAAAATACTGGAAAACAACAACAGATGGGTAAAGGGGAATTAAGGCATTCTGAAGACTTTGTTATGCTCAAAACGAGATTAGAGAAAATGATTCATTTATGTTTTGTTGAGTTAAGTCCCCATTAATAACCACTCACAGTTTGATTCCCAACCCCTTCTTTCCATGATGAATATATACCCTTTAAGTTTACATTTTATACATTTATGGTGACCACTACTTAGCACCATCAAAAGTGTGCGATATTGTTTTTGGTGAGTATACACATGTAAGCGTGCACATATGCATGGGCATCAATTTTAGTACTTATATGGAGAAATTAGGGAAGGGCATTTTGAGTAGGAAAAAAATAGCTTATGGTATAGACCAAAAAGCAGTGAGAAATTTAGTGAGGCCAGAGCATAAGCTGTATGGAAACGAGTGACTAGAGAAATTTGAAGCATTTTTTATGACACAGTAAGGAGTGGGGATTTTATCCTGTAGGAAATGGGAACAGTTATTTTTTTCTTTCTAAGGAAGGGAGTGGTATGTTCAGATTCTTTAAATTAAAATAGAACCATCATAATGTCTCACCCCAAATAATTTTCGTACATAACCACAAAAAAATTTATATCTGCAATAAAAGTAATAGTAGTTTCCCTAATATCATATAATACCCTATTGATATCAAAATTTTGCTGATTATCTCCAGCATGTCTTTTGTACTTGGTTTATTCAAACAAAGATCTAATTAAGGATCACACATTGCATTATATTTGGTTTTTTGTCTCCTCAGTCTTTTATTTTAAGAAAGCCCTCCCATTACTTTTTTCATGTCATTAAAATACTGAAGGCACTTGTACAACATCCCACTTCTAGATTTGACCTGTTTTTCCTTTTGATATTGTTTTGACTTTTTACTCTGCCCTTTGTACTTTCTGCAAAACAGAATTTAGGTCTAAAGCTTGTTTAAATTCAAGTTAAACATGTTTAGCAAGGATACTTCAGAGGCAATTAGTGTGTGCTTCACATTGCAATAGATTAGGAGACACATGATTTCTGGTTGTTAACTAAAAGTGGGTGCTAAGATTGATCACTGAACTAAATATCATAGTTCTCACCATTGCAATGTTGTAGTTTACTTTTTTCTCCCAGCAGGTAATTTGTGGGATGATGTCTTGGCATTGGATACTTTGTCATCTTGTCTCCCATTATCAATTGACCTAATGGCTTTAGCATCCACAGATGATCCCGTTTCAGTAAGTGATTTCTTTAACGGTTACAAAATGGTAATTTTCTAGTTCTGTCATTTCTTCTACATGTATCAGCTGCCTTTCATTTCTAAAGTAGAGCTTTTTCTTGTTAGCTAGGATTATTTATTCGTCCTGACATAAAATTCCTACTGAAAAGTCAGGATAAATGCCTAATTAGAGGACATGTGCTCTTACCCACCACAGTCTCCTGCCTCTCCAAAGAACCCCTGTGAAGATTTCTGATTAGACTGCAATTAAATGAGAAATCATTAATAAAATAACTAAAATAATATGTATATTTAGACATTTAAAATAGCCTCCAGATAAATTGTGGGTCATATGTGAATTAAACATGAAAATTAACAGATACTTATAAAAATTATCATTTTAAAACTACTTATCAAACATTGGGATGCTGCTAAAGTAGCAAAGTACCAGTCAAACAGATAGTAAGATTCAGAAAATTCTTAAAAAGGGACAAATACCTATAAGCAATTTTACAACAAGAAATTAAAAAATTTAGACACAATGTACAATTATTTTAGAAACTGTAGTTTGCCAAGAACAAATAAAATACCTGAATATAACCATTGAAAAAATTGAATCACAAGTTTAAAATGTTCCTCCCAAGAAACATTGTCCACTGACGTCAGAAAGATTTGTAAGAGAGTACTAGCAAACAATCAAAGAACAAATGCTTCCTGCCTTACACAAACTGTTCCAGAAAACAGAAGACAAGGCAATAGCCCACAACTATTTTATGAAGATAATATAAACTTGATACTAAAACCAGACAAGTACAGTGCAAAAGAAAGAAAGGAAGAAAAATGAAAGCTATTAAACTGCTAACTATTTACCAAAATTCTTCTTTCTTTTTTTCAGGCACACAACCAGGCAATACTTCCCAACTTTCCTCGCAGTCAGGTGTGGACAATGTTTTCTATAGTAGAATATAAATGTGTCCCTGATACATGTGGAACATAAAAAATGTCAAGCACAGTCCTTCATATTCTTTTCCTCTATGACTGACTGTGATGGTGACCTCCAGGGCCACCACAAAAGACACAGATTCAAGATGGCAGAGCCCCAGCCTGGGTTCCTGAAAGACTATACATAGCAGATAAGACATTTACATCTTATATAATTGACAAAAGATTAGTATCCAGAATATATAAACAACTACAAGTGAAAAAGAAAAGACCCAAACAACCCACTAAGGAAAAGAAAAGCAAAGGATATTGATCAGACAATTCAACAGAAGTAGAAAACCAAATTGTCAATAAACAGATGAAGAAATGCTCGATCTTGCAATCTCACTATTAATCACCGAAATCCAAAGCAATGCTACAGTGAAATACCTTTATGCAGCCTTCAAATTAGCAACAAATTTATATCTAACAATAGCAAGTATTGGTGAGAACAGGAAGCCACGAGAACTCCTTTCTTTGGTTCATCGATAACACTCACAGAAGCATAAGCTGGATAACAATTAAATGATATCTAATAAGGCTGAAAATATACATTTGTTATAATTCAGCAATTCCACTCCTTGGTATACATTCTAGAAAACGATCACACATGTCCACGAGGAGATATTAAGAAGAATGTACTCAGAATTGTATTTACAGAAAGAGCAAAACAGAGGAACCAATATAAATGTTTACCAGCAGGGGAGTAGCTAAATACAGTCTTACTACATAGCAAGGAAAACAAAATCTCTAGAGCAATATGTATCAACATGGATAATTCTCAAAAACATTATGCCAAGGAGAGGCAAAACAAGTAGCAGAAGCATAGTACAGAAGATATGGTTTACATAAAGAAACAAAATCTCTAGAGCAATATGTATCAACATGGATAATTCTCAAAAACATTATGCCAAGGGGAGGCAAAACAAGTAGCAGAAGCATAGTACAGAAGATATGGTTTACATAAAATTCAAAAGCAGAGAAAGCAATTATTGTTTGTGAATTCTTACATATGTAGTAAATATATAAAAGTAGGAGAAGATATGGTTTACATAAAATTCAAAAGCAGAGAAAGCAATTATTGTTTGTGAATTCTTACATATGTAGTAAATATATAAAAGTAGGCATAATAAGTGAGTTTGTTGCTATAACAGAATACCACAGACTGTATAGTTTATGGAGAACAGATATTTATGTGGCACACAATTATGGGGGCTGGGAACTCAAAGAGTATGGGGCTGACATCTGGCAGAAGGACAGAGGCAGACGCCAGCCTGTGAGACAGAGAGAGGAAATTGGGTAGAACTCGCCTTTATAACAAACGCAGTCTTGTGGTAGCTAACCCACGCCTGCGATAATGGCACTAATCCATTTACGGCAGAGCCCCCATGACCTAATCACCTCTTACAGACCCCACGTCAATTAAATCTCAACATGAGTTTCGGAAGGGACAAATTTTAAAACCACAGCAATGATAAGCACCAAATTGAAGATAGTGATTGCCTTTAGGAAGGGAGAGATGATAATAGAGAACTTCAACTGTGTCTGTAATGTTTTATTTCTTTTAAAAAACAAGTATATAAAGGATATGTTGTAAATGTAACAAAATGTTAAGATTTGACAAATTTGGATTACACATAGAGTTCAACACTTTTCTGTTGGATGGACATATTGCTGATCCTTGTTATTTATAAATCTCATATTTGTGAATTTGTCTGCTTGCTAAAATTTATTTTTACCCCCAAATCAATACTCAGGGCACTTTTTTTGGTTATTTGCAGGTATGCGCAGAGTGGCAAAAAACTTGTCACCCAATGTGCATATTCCCAACTAAATTAGAACAAGGTAACATTCTGCCTTCTTGTTTTAGCTCCAATACAGTGTCCTCTTCACAGTCTTTTTAATGAGTTTCACAGTTTTATGCTTTTTGTTGGTGATTTCACTGTTTAAATGACCCCCAAGCACAGTGCTGAAGTGCTGTCTCGTGTTTGTAAGCATAAGTAGGCTGTAGTGTGCCTTAGGGAGAAAAGACATGTGTTAGATAAGCTTCATTCAGGCACGAGCTATAGTGTTCTTGGCCATAAGTTCAATGTTAATGAGTCAACAACATATATTAAACAGGTGTCTTTACACAGAAACACATATAAAACAAGTTTATGTATTAATCAATTTATAAAAACGTTGTGACCAGAGGCTTGCAGGAAACTAACCCTGTATTTTTCCTAGGAGCAATGACTCAGTATTTGCCAATTCGGTGCTCAAAGCAATGGTATAGGCCATAACTACCATGAATAACAAGAATCAACTCTGTTTAATTTAAAATATTATAGCATGTAGTTCCAAAAAAGGTGCAGACTGTGGCATCTCCCTGATAAATTTGAAAAATGAAAAGAACGTAAATGTAAGAAAAAATACAAAGAGGATTCTGGGAAGATGACAGAGTAGGAAATACCAGAAATCTTGTCTCCCCATCTAGAAAACAATTGTATAGACAGAATCTGTCTGATGTAACTACTTTGGAACTCTGTCGTCTATTTAAGGCTTGCAGCTATGAGGGGAAATTTGGATGGTAAATTGCAGTTGATTTCAGTCATTTTAATCTCTTAGCACAGTAGCAGCTACCAATCTCCCACCCCCAGCTTCTGGCAGGCAGCAGTACACACGCTCCTGGAGCAGCTTGCACACAGTTTACAGCAGCAAGGGTGGGAAACAACCATTCTGTCCTCCAAACATTGGGGATCTGTGCTGTGATGACTGGTTGCTGCTTCTGCTCACAGAGGTACAGACAAAGACGCCAGCAACCATTGTTGTTGCACTTCCCCCATTGTTGTAAGCTGAAGTGACTTCCAGGTGACTTGAAGAGCCAATGCCCTTTTCTCCCTCACCCTCCCCCAAGCCTTCATTTTTCTCTTTTTTCCCTTTTAGAAGCCAGACATTAAAGACTAAGGCATTCAAAAACAACATTATATAAAGGGAAAATTAAAAGGTGACCATGCCTGCCCAGGGAAAGATGCAGGCTTAGAAAAGACCTGAGAGGATGTTAAGTTTATACTTCAGGCTGATCTTTGATACAGAGACAGCCTAGAACAATAAAAACAATAATAATAACAATAATGATAACAAAAAATAGCAAACATTGGGGAAGAAGGAAAATCTGATTTCCAGAGTTACCACATTATTAGACTCAAATGTCCAGTTCCCAACCAAAAATCACAAGGCATGTGAAAAAACAGGAAAGCATGGCCCAATCAAGGGACAAAAATAAACCAATAGAAACTGTCCCTGAAAAGACCTGACGGTGGATCTACTAGGCAAAGATTTATAAATAACTGTGTTAAAGATGATTAAAGAACTAAAGGAAGATGTGGAAAAAGTCAAGAAAACAATGTATAAACAAAATGGAAATATTAACAAAGAAAAGAAAACCTAGCAAGAAACCAAATAAAAATTTTAGAGCTGGAAAGTACAATAACTGAAATGAAAAATTCACTAGAGGAATTCAAAGGCAAAATTGAAGAAATAATTAGCAAACTTGAAAATAGGACAATGAAAATTATAGAGTCTGAGGAACGGAAAGAAAAGAGATTAAAGAAAAGTAAATAAAGCTGAAGTGACTTGTGGGAACATGAACAGACCAACATAATTCATGTGGGAGTGTCAGAAGATAGAGTCTGAGGAACGGAAAGAAAAGAGATTAAAGAAAAGTAAATAAAGCTGAAGTGACTTATGGGAACATGAACAGACCAACATAATTCATGTGGGAGTGTCAGAAAGAAAAGAGACAGATAAAGGGGTAGAGAGAATTTTTGAAGAAATAATAGGTGAAAACTTCCTAGATTTGATGAAAGACATAAATATAACTATGCAAGAAGCTCATCAAACTCCAAATGAGATGAACTCAAAGAGGCCCACACAGACACATTATAATCAAACTTCTGAAAGGCAAAGACCAAGAAAGAATCTGAAATTAGCAAAAGAGAAACAACTTGTAACACACAAGACATCTTCAATAAGATTATCAGCTGATTTCTCATCAGGAATTTTGGAGGCAAGGAGGCTGTGGGCCAATATATTCAAATTGCTAAAAGAAAGAAAAAAAACTACAGTCAACCAAGAATCCTATGCCTAGCAAAACTGTCCTCAAAAATTAGGTGAGGGAGAAGTTAAGACATACCCAGATAAACAAAAGCTGAGGGAGTTCATTACCATGAGGCCTGCCCTGCAAGAAATGCTTAAAGGGGCCGGCCTGGTGGCGCACTGGATAGTGTGCCGCTTGGGAAGCGCAGCAGCGCTCCCGCCCGAGGGTTCGGATCCCACATACAGACCGGTTCCCGCTCACTGGCTGAGCGAGGCGCGGGAGCAACACCGAGGGTTGCAATCCCGTTACCGGTCCCCGGTC
>NW_007728845.1:71897-74903 GCF_000696425.1 Galeopterus variegatus | reverse complement strand
GATCCGTTGCCGGACACGGAAAAAAAAAAAAAAAAAAAAAAAAAGAAATGCTTAAGGGAGTATTTTAGGGTTAAATGAAAGGACACTAGACAGTAACTCAAAGATGTAAGAAGAAATAGATATCTCAGTAGGTAAATGCCTGGGCAATTATAAGAGCTAGTATTATTGTAACAATGGCTTGTAATTCCACTTTTTGTTTGCTACATGATTCAAGAAATTAATACATTAAAAAACAAAACAATTATTAGATCAGAAGCTAGTACTGCAGTAACCTTGGTTTGTAACTCCATATTTTGCTATCTAAATTATTTAAGAGATTAATGCATTTAAAATAATTATTAGTTTGTGTTTGGGGGCACACAATGAATAAAGATGTAATTTTGTGATGTCAACAATCAAAAGGGATGGGGAAAAGCTATAAAAGAGTTTTTGTATACTATCGAAGTTAAGCTGGTATAAATTCAAACTAAAGTGCTATATCTTTGAAGTGTTAAATGTAATCACATGGTATCTGTGGAGAAAACAGCTATAGAATATACACAAAAGAAAATGAGAACTAAATTTTAGCATTTCACTATAAAATAAATCAACTAAACACAAAAGAAGACAGTAATGTAGGAAATGAGGGACAAAAAAGCTATAAGAAAACAAATTGTAGAAAACAAATAGCAAAATGAGAGAAGTAATTCCCATCTTGTCAGTAATACTTTAAATATAAGTGGATTAAACTTTCCAGTCAAAAGTCTAAAAAGCGATTGGCAGAATGAATAAAAACACATGATCCAACCATATGCTGTCTACAAAAGACTCGCATTAGATCAAAAGATATAAATAGATTGAAAGTGAAAGGATGGAAAAAGATATCTCATTCATAGAGTAACCAAAAAAGAGCAGGTGTGGGTATAAATATCAGACAAAATGGACTTTAATTGTAAAAAGTTTACAAGACAGAAAGTACATTATATATTAATAAAAGGTTCAATACAGCAAAAAGATATAACCATTATAAATATTTATGAAGGTCTAATAATAGACCTTCAAATGTATGAAGCAAAAACTGACAGAATTGAATGGAGAAATAAATATTTCTACAATAATACTAAGAAACTTCAATATCCCACACTCAATAATGAATATGACAAGCAGACAGAAGATTGTAAGAAAATAGAGAATTCAAACAACACAATAAACTAGATCTAAAAGACATATACAGAATACTACCCAACAACAAGAGCATACACATTCTTCTCTAGTGCAAATGAAACATTTTGTGGAATAGACCATATGTTAGGCCATAAATTAAGTATCGATCGATTTTAAAAGATAGATATCATACAAAGTATCTTCTCTGACCACAAAGGGGATTAAGTTAGATATCAAGCAGAAATAGAACTGGAAAATTCACAAAATTGTGGAACTTAAATAGCACACTTTTAAACAGCCGATGGATTAAAGAAGAAATCAAAAGGAAAATCAGAAAATATTTGGAGACAAATGAAAAGAAAAACACAACATACCAAAATTTATGGGATGCAGGGATAGCAGTGCTAAGGGGGAAGTTTATAGCTATTAACACTTACATTGTAAAACAAGAAAAATCTCAAATCAACAACCTAACTTTACAACTTAAGGAACTGGAAAAAGAACAAACTAAATCCAAAGGTAGCAGAAGGAAACAAAGAATACAGATTAGAGCAGAGATAAATGAAATAGAGAATAGAAAAACAGTAGAGACAATCAATGAAACCAAAAGTTGATTATTTTTAAAGATCAACAAAATAGATACACCTTTACCTAGATGAACTAAGAAAAAAAGAGAGAAGACTCAAATTACTAAAGTCAGAAATGAAAGTGGGGATGGTTATAGGTTGAGTATCCTTATCCAAAATGCTTACGATCAGAAGTGTTTCAGATTTCAGATATTTTGGGGATTTTGGAATATTTGCATATAACATAATGAGATATCTTGGGGAAGGCACTCAATTCTAAACATGAAATTCATTTATGTTTTATATAAACCTTATACATGTAGCCTGAAGATAATTTTATGTACTATTTTTAATAATTTTGTGCATGAAGCAAAGTTTGTATTCATTGAATCATCAGAAAGCAAAGGTGTTGCTATCTTAGCCACCTGCGTAGAGAATCTGTGGTTTTTTTGGCATCACCATCATTCCTAACTCTGAATTTATATGCTACTGATAAGCAAGCATTGTTTTACACTTGTTACATATAACTATAAAATGACATACCATTAGTACAGTGAAAAAAATAATGTGTTTAGGGTAACTAAGCAGCATGGTACCATCACCAGAATACCTGTATCAGCTGTTACATAGCAACAACAACAAACAACAGAAGAATTTCAGTCTCCACCAACGATGCTGTGTTTTGTTTTATTTTATTTTTTAGGTGAGAGGAAACATCAGAAGTAGGTGAAGGACAAGGAGGTGGGTCCTCTAGAGATGAAGAGGCATTCTGCTGGAGGAATTTTAAAAATGTTTCTCCAGAGTCATCTGCCTCACTAACAGATTTTGTCTTAGAAATCTTTTTGATTTTATAAACTGACATGATTTCTTGTTCTGTTATGAATGCACACTACTCTAGTCCTTCAATAATCCCACTACACATTTTCACCATGTCCTCTATAGCCATTTTTTCTTCAGTGTTAGAAATGTCATCTTCATTGTCACAATGAGTAATGCATGTGGTCTTGGCCCCACATGGGGCAATGTGGAGAACCTGCTGTTGGTGCATGCAGCCTGCACACATGCCATTTTAGTACCCTTTGTGGGTTTGTGTGCTTGAAGGAAGGTAGGCATGTGCAGAAAAAATATATTGCAGATGAAGGGGGCTGGGGGAGTCAGCTGTCCCCCTTGGAGATGCTGAATAAACTGTGCATTGTGCACTTGTGTTTTGTCTGTGACCCATCAAAATGAGGAATTTTCCGCTTGTGGTGTCATGTTGGTGCTCAAAAATTTGGATTTTGGAGCATTTTATATTAAG
>NW_007728845.1:69501-71748 GCF_000696425.1 Galeopterus variegatus | reverse complement strand
TTCACCATGTCCTCTATAGCCATTTTTTCTTCAGTGTTAGAAATGTCATCTTCATTGTCACAATGAGTAATGCATGTGGTCTTGGCCCCACATGGGGCAATGTGGAGAACCTGCTGTTGGTGCATGCAGCCTGCACACATGCCATTTTAGTACTCTTTGTGGGTTTGTGTGCTTGAAGGAAGGTAGGCATGTGCAGAAAAAATATATTGCAGATGAAGGGGGCTGGGAGAGTCAGCTGTCCCCCTTGGAGATGCTGAATAAACTGTGCATTGTGCACTTGTGTTTTGTCTGTGACCCATCAAAATGTGGAATTTTCCGCTTGTGGTGTCATGTTGGTGCTCAAAAATTTGGATTTTGGAGCATTTTATATTAAAGATTCTCAACCTGTACTACTGATTCTGCTAAAGTAAAAAGAATTTTAAAAGGGTATAATGAACAGTTGTACATCAACAAATTGATGTCCTAGATGAAATGTACCAATTCCTAGAAAAACAAAACCTATCATGACTAAATCCTGAAGAAATAAAAAAAATCTGAATAGACCTATAACTAGTACAGAAATTTGAGTCAGTAATCAAAAATCTCTGGACAAAGAAAAGCTAAAGACCTGATGGCTTTACTGGTGAATTCTACCAAACATTTAAAGAAAAACTAATACCAATCATTTCTGAACTTTCCCAAAAAACTGAAGAGGAGGGAATACTTGCTAACTCATTCTAAGAGACCAGCATAACCCAAAGCCAGACAATAACACTACAGAAAAGAAAACTACAGACCAATATCCCTTAAAAACATTGATGCAAAATTTCTCAACAAAAAACTAACAAAACCAATTTAGCAGCATATTAAAATGATTATATACCATGACCAAGTGGTATTTATTCCTAGAATGCAAGGATGGTTCAATGTACAAAAATCAATCAACCAATGTAATATATACCATTAACAGAATAAAGGGGAAAACCACATGATCATTTTAATTGATGCAGAAAAAAACATTTAACAAAATTCAACATCCTTTCATAATAAAAACACTCAACAAAACTAGGAATAGAAAGAAACTACTTCAACGTAATTAAAAATAATATATGAAAAACTCAGAGCAAACATCATACCCAATGGTGAAAGTCTGAAAGCTTTTTCTCTAAAATCAGGAACTAGGCAAAGATACCCACTTTCACCACAACTGCTCTACATAGTACTATGTACTATATAGTACTTGTTCTAGCCAGAACAAGTAGGCAAGGAAAAGAAATAAAAGGCATCCAAATCGGAAAGGAAGAAGTAAAATTATCTCTATTCACAGATGATGTCATCTTACATGTAGAAAACTCTAAAGATTCCACAAAAAATTTGTTAGAATTAATAAATGAATTCAGCAAAGTACAAGGACAAAAAGGAAGCACACACAAATCAGTTGCATTTCTATATGCTAATAATGTACAATCTGAAAAGGAAATTACAAAAATAATTCCACTTACAGCATTGAAAAGATAAAAATACTTAGGAAGTAACTTAACCAAGGAGGTGAAAGACATGTACAACAAAAACTACAAAACATTGCTCAAAGAAATTAAAGAAGATAAATAAGTGGAAACATATTCCACATGCATGTATTGAAAGACTTAATACTGTTAAGATAATACTACCCAAAACAATCTACAAATTTAACATAATCCTTATCAAAATGTCAATGATATTTCTGGCAGAAATAGAAAAGCCCATCCAAAAATTCATGTGGAATCTCAAGGGACTCTAAATGGCCAAAGCAATCTTGAAATAGAAGAACAAAGCTGGAAGACTCAAACTTCCTAACCTCAGAACTTGATATAAAGCTACAGAAATCAAAACAGTATGGTACTGACATAAAAACAAACATATAGAGCAATAGAATAGAATAGATAGCCCAGAAATAAACCTTCCTATATATGGTCAAATGATTTTTTATAAGGAGGGCAAGACCATTCAATGAGGAAAGGACAGTCTTTTCAACAAACGGTGCTGAGAAAATTGGATATTCATATGTCAAAAAAAAATGAAGTTGGACCTTTACCAAACATCATATACAAAAAATAACTGAAAATGGATCAAAGACCTAAATGTAAGACCTAAAACTCTCAGGAAATACTTTGGGCAAAATTTTTATGACATTAGATTTGGCAATGATTTCTTGAATAGGAAACCAAAAGCATAGATAACAAAAGAAAAAAATAGGGCCGGCCCGGTGGCGCACTGCTACAGTGCGCC
>NW_007728845.1:66822-68809 GCF_000696425.1 Galeopterus variegatus | reverse complement strand
CGGTACGGGCGCAACACTGAGGGTTGTGATCCGTTGCTGGACACGAAAAAAGACAAAAAGGCAAAAAAATAAAAAAGAAAAAAAAGAAAAAATAGACAAACTGGACTTCCTGAAAATAGAAAAGTTTTGTTCATTAAAAAAAAAAAAACAAAAAAATAAAAAATAAAAAAAAGAAAAAAATAGACAAACTGGACTTCCTGAAAATAGAAAAGTTTTGTTCATTAAAAAAAAAAAAAAAATCAACAGCGTATATAATCAACCCATGGAATGGGAAAAAAATGTTTGCAGATTATGTACCTGATAAGGAATTGATATCCAGAATACATAGAGGATTCCTAAAACTCAACAATAACAAAAAAAAACAAATCACTTGATCCAAAAATGGGGCAAAAGCTTTGAATAGACATTCATCCAAAGGAGATGTGCAAACGGTCAATAAGCACATTAAAAGATGCTCAATATCACTAATAATTAAGTAAATGCAAATTAAAACTGCAATGAGGTACTACCTCACACTTATTCAAATGCCTACTATCAAAAGCACAGAAAATAACAAGGTTGCTGATAATGTAGAGAGATTGGAACCCTGTGCACTATTGGCAGGAATGTAAAATGGTACAGCCATTAAGGTAAATAACATGATGATTCATCTAAAAATTAAAAATAGAATTAGCAATTCCACTTCTGAGTATATAACCAAAAGAATTGAAAGCAGGGTCTTGAAGAGATATTTGTACATCCATGTTCATAACAGCATTATTCACAATAGCTAAAACATGGAACAACCCAAGTGCTTATTGACAGGTGAATAGATAAGCAAAATGTGGTACATGCATATAAGGGAATATTATACAGTCATAAAAAGGTAGTAAACTCTGACATACACTACAACATGAATAAACCTGGAAGACATTATGTTAAGTGCAATAAGCCAGTCACAAAAAGACAAATACTGTATGATTCCACTTATATGACGAATTTAGAGCAGACAAAATCATAGACAGAAAGTAGAATGGTGGATGCCAGGGACTCAAGGAGAGGAGAATGGAGAATTAGTTTTAAAGGTATAAAATTTCAGTTTTACAATATGAAAAGAGTTATGGAGATGGATGGTGGTGATGGTAGCACAATATAATGAATGTACAAGTGTACTTCAAAAAGTTTATAGAAAAATTAAATTAAAAAAATATGAATCTTTCCATGCAGTTTTTTGAATACCCTTCATATTTAATACCACTGAACTATACACTTTAAAATGTTAAGATGATAAATTTTATGTTATGTGTATTTTACCACAATAAAAAAATTAAAATAAAAAAGAATACAGTGTTCATGCTGGAAGTAATCTAAGTACAGAATGATTTGCACTGGACCATATTTCCTTGTTCTAAGATGTATTTCTATTACGCACTTTTTACATTTCTGAAACTGGGATACATCCCACAATCTATGTGTTCATTTAATGTGAATGTATTCTTTTTATTCCCCTCAAAATGTTATGCTAGATTGTACTATTGCTGGTGGGTTATACTATTGATAGTGTTTTTGAGTATAGGAAATATGATCAGTTGAAGTTATCCTGATAGGCTTTATTGATACCAGTGATTCCATGGAGAGGTGAGAGTGTGATCAGTGATTACGGAGGCATCCTGAATGTTCCACCACCAGCCTCTGCTCTGCTTGGACAGTGTCTATTGCTTCATCATAGCATTTTGCCCCTTTGTGATGGAAGACATGGAAGGAAAAATGAAAATAACCTCTGAAGAATAACTGCCTCAGGTAGGAAAAACTGAGGAATATATCAGCAGATTAGAGGATATAGAAGAACAATTTCTTAAGGGGAAGAGAAAGAACAGGGAAGTAAGATGGTAAGAAAGCAAAATCTTGAAATGTATCTGGTTTTACAATTTTTATTTTGAAGCCATGTAAATGTTTTACATAAATAATAAACAAAACAAAATATTGTACATAACAATGAAAACTAACT
>NW_007728845.1:54992-65551 GCF_000696425.1 Galeopterus variegatus | reverse complement strand
CAGTGAGCGGGAACCAGTCTGTATGTGGGATCCGAACCCTCAGCGGGAGTGCTGCCGCACTTCCCAGGCGGTGCACTGTAGCAGTGCGCCACCGGGCCGGCCCCCTTGTTCTAATGAATATGTTACATTACAATGACAAAAGGGTCTTTGAAGATGTAAATAAGGTTATAGATCTTATCATAGGGAAATTATCCTGGAATATGTGGCTGTGTCCAATCTAATCACATAAGCCCTTAAAAGCAGAGAACTTTCCCTGACTGGAAGCAGAAGAGGAAGTCCTAAGATTCCAAGCGTGAAAAGGACTCAATGCACTGTTGCTGGTACTGAGATGGAGAAGTCCATGTGCAAGAACTGGAGAGAGGCTTCTAGGTGTTTACAGGGGCCCTAAGTCGACAGCCAGCAAAGAAATGGGGAGCTCAGTCCTACAACCACAGAAACTGATTGGTGCCAACAACTTGAAATAAATTCTTCCACAGAGCCCTCCAAATAACATCCCAGACTGGTCAACTCTTGATTTGGCCTCACAATCTTGAGCAGAGAAAGCAGCTAAGNCATCCCAGACTGGTCAACTCTTGATTTGGCCTCACAATCTTGAGCAGAGAAAGCAGCTAAGTGAACCTGAACTGTGAGATGATACATTTGTGTTGTTTTAGCTACTATGCTTGTGATAATATGTTGTGGTAGCAAGAGACAAGCACTGTTGCTGGTACTGAGATGGAGAAGTCCATGTGCAAGAACTGGCGAGAGGCTTCTAGGTGTTTACAGGGGCCCTAAGTCGACAGCCAGCAAAGAAATGGGGAGCTCAGTCCTACAACCACAGAAACTGATTGGTGCCAACAACTTGAAATAAATTCTTCCACAGAGCCCTCCAAATAACATCCCAGACTGGTCAACTCTTGATTTGGCCTCACAATCTTGAGCAGAGAAAGCAGCTAAGCGAACCTGAACTGTGAGATGATACATTTGTGTTGTTTTAGCTACTATGCTTGTGATAATATGTTGTGGTAGCAAGAGACAGGTAATATACTACAAAACAATATTTTGGCTGTATTTTCCTGGAGAGATATATAATGAGGACAAAAAGAAGTAAAGTAAATGTGAAACTTCATACTGAATAGTCTTACTTTTTAATTACATTGGAATTATTATTTTGAAATTGTTATCAACAGATATATATCAGTCATGGTTCCAGAAGGAAACAAATAACAGGCCAAAATTAGGGTAATTTGAGGACAGTTTAATAAAAACATTGCAGTCCTGTGGGCAGAATGTAAGGAAGCTTACAAAGAGTGGTGGAGGAACTTATTACCCCTATACCTGAAGGAGCAAGGGAGAGAGTCATTCCTGGAACCTGTGAGAAAAGAGCTATGTGAAGGCTCTTTTTACCTGAAGGAGCAAGGGAGAGAGTCATTCCTGGAACCTGTGAGAAAAGAGCTATGTGAAGGAAGAAAAGAGCAGTAAATATTTCTTTACTGAAAAGAGCAGTAAATATTTGTTGAATAATTGAATGATGTAATTTCATTAAACAGCATATCTGATAAAGCTGCTTATGAAAAATACACAAGCAGCAAAAAAGACTACTATGGATCTAATGCCAAAGTACTTTCTCGAACCTGTCCCCCATGCCATCTTTACCACTAGATTTTTTTTAAATTTTAATTGAGCTTATTGTTCCCAGTTACTCATTCCTTGCTAATAAAAATACACATCCACTCCTTTTTCACTTAGCTTTGCAATCTCCTATCTCTAGGAGCAGAGTATATTTCTTGTCCCATTGACATAAGAAAAGACTTCAGAGATATTTTCATGGTTTGGACTTAGGATCTTGCATTCCTATAATCCAACAAACATAGGTAGCTATGGGTTCCAAGAGAATGTGAAGATGTGTGAAGCTGACCTAAACCCAACTTGTATCCTGGAGTCTGGAACCTCAATGCAGAGCTCGGAGATAGCCATGTCCAGTTGAACCCAAATAAGCCCAGACAAGCACAGTCAAACTAAAGCTTGCAGCCACAGCCTCCTGGCCAACTTACAGACCCATTCATACACATTAACTCAGCAATATTGTACTGGAGGTTCTAGCCAGAGCAATTAGGTAAGAACAAGAAATAAAAAGGTATCCATATTGGAAAGGAAGAAGTAAAAATAGCTCTGTTCACAGATGACATGGTCATTTCTCTATATAAAAAAAAAATCCTAAAGTATCAATTAAAATATTATTAGAAGTAATAAACAAGCTTGCTAAGTTTGCAGAATTGTAGATCAATATATAAAAATCAGTCATATTTCTATACATTAGCAATGATCAACTTGAAAATGAAATTAATAAAACAACTTCATTGACAATAGCATCAAAAAGAACACTTAGTAATAAATTTAACACAAAAGTGCAAGACTTGTACACTAAAAACTATAAAACATGTTTAAAAGAACTTAAAGATCTAAATAAATGAAAAAACATCTTGTGTTCATTGACTGGAAGATGTAGTATTGTTAAAATGGCAACACTCCCCAAATTGATCCACACATTCAATGCAATGCTTAACAAAATCCCAGCTGTCTCTTTCACAGAAATTGTCAAGGTGATCATAAAATTGATATGGAAATTCAAGGGAACCAGAATACACAAAGTGCTCTTGAAAAGAAGAAAAAATTTGGAGTACTCCCACTTCCTAATTTCAAAAACTTACTGCAAAGCTCCAGTAATCAAGACAATGTGGTACTGGCATAAGAATTGACTTACAGATCAACAGAACAGAGTTAAGAGTCCAGAAATAAATCCTTAAATTTATGGTCAGTTAGATTTCAACAAGGATGCCAAGATAATTCGATACAGAAAGAATTGTCTTTTCTACAAATGGTGTGGGGACAACTCAATATTCATATGCAAAAGAATGGAGTTGGACCCCTTCCTCATACCGTATAGAAAAATTAACTCAAAATGGATCATAGACCTAAATAAAAGAGATAAAACTGTAACACTTCTAGAAGAAAACATCTTCTTGAACTCAAATTAAGCTCTGGTTTATTAGACATGACAGCAAAAGCACAAGTGACATAAGACAAAATTAGAAAAACTGAATTCATTAGAGTTAAAAACGCTTTTGTGTTTCCAATGACACCATCAAAAAAAATGTAAGATAACCCTGCTTAATGAGAAAAAAACTTGCAAATTATATATCTGGTAATGGATTTTATCTAGAATATATATTTTAAAAACACTTATTACTCAACAATTAAAAAGAAAATTACCCAGATGAAAAGTGAGCAAGGAAAATAAAAATGAAGAAAGGATTTGAACAGATATTTTTCCAAAGAAGACATGCAACTGGCTAATGGCACATGAAAAAATGTTCAGTATCGTTAGTCATTAGGGAAATGCAAATTAAAACCATGAGATACTATTTCATACCACTAAAAGCAAACATACAAAAGCAGACATTATCAAGTGTTGGTGAGGAGGTGGAGAAATTAGAAATTGCATACATTGCTAGTTGGATTGTAAAACTGGCATCCACATTGGAAAACAGGTTGGCAGTTTCTGAAAAAGCTAAAAATAGAGTTACTGTATTGCCCAGCAATTCTGTTCCTAGATATATACCCAAGAGAATTAAAAACATAGGTCCATACAAAAACTTGGACCCAAATGTTCATAAAAGCATTATTCAGAATAGCCAACACATTTAAATATCCCAAATGTTAATGAACTGATGAATGGATAAAATGTGGTATATCCATGCAATGGATGTTATTTGGCAACTACAAGGAATGAAGTACAGATACGTAGTACAACATGGATGAACCTTGAAAACATGCTAAGTGAAAGAAGCCAGACATAAAAGGCACACGTTGTATAATTTTATTTATGTGAAATGTCCAGTTAGAGAGATCCATAGAGATAAAAAGCAGATTAGTGGATTCCAGGGACTCAAGGGATGAAGGAATGAGGGATGAAGGTTAATGAATATTGTTCAAAGCCATCACACAAAAAGGAAATCTCTATAGTTTGTTTGTTTTGTAAATTAACTTTCTCATATGAATAAGCAGGGTGTTTAAGCCTAAGTGATCAGTTCATCCAGGTTTGTCACTCTATCTTTTCCTTCCCTCCTCTCTCCCTCCCTTCCTTCTTTCCTTCCTTGTCTTTCTTTTTTTATTTTATTTTGAACTTTTCACTATGTACATTTTAAAACAATGGAGATTACAATGGACTTCCAATTTATTAGAGAGCACAATGGATGGCCAAAGATACCCATCATCTACCTTCAACAATTATCATCAATATATGGCCCAATTTTTTCATCTGTATCCTCATCGATCACTGTGTTATATATATAGCACTCTGAGAAACAAATGTGCTCCTGTTCTGTCTCCGCGGCTGCCAGTGGACAGATCGTGAGCTGCTAGCTCTTCTGGGGCGGGCTGTAGAATGACAAAGTTCTCACCAAAGTACCGAGCTCCAGGCTCTATGGGATGGTGTCTGTCAGCCAGTGCTGAGGACGCCCAGGAATTCAGTGATGTGGAGAGGGTAATTGAGACCCTCAGCAAGAACTTCCATCAGTACTCGGTGGAGTGCGGGAAAGAGACGCTGACTCCCTCCAAGCTCTGGGACCTGGTCACCCAGCTGTTGCCCCATCTCATGCTGAGCAATTGATGAGAAGACGACATTGACAACCTGGGCAGCTGTAACAACTCTAAACTGGAGTTTGGGAGTTTCTGGGAGATGATTGGAGAAGCAGCCAAGAACATGAAGCTGGAGAGCCCCCCTGGAATTCTTGGGGGGCTGCTGGGGAGAGGGAAACTTACAGACTGTGAGTCTAGAAATAAAACTTCTCTCCACCACTGCCACCCTGTTCCCCAGCCTGCACCTCTCCTCATCTCTGCATAGTTGAGGTTCCTAATGCCCTTCCCCAGGGGTCTCTGCATGTCAGTCCTGGGCACTCCCTGGAGCTCATGGGTCCAGGTGTCCCCACCAGAGGGATATTGGGGCCAAAGATGGATATTGAGGGATGCTGAAGAGACAAGGACAGTATAAGGGTCAAGTGGTTTGTTAGTGGGGGAAGGGCAGAGGAGCTGGGCTATGGAGAGCGATTTGAAGAGTGGAGCTGGGAGTATAGCTAAACATTTGTCACTAGAAAGGGTCTCTGAAAGCCTACCCTCCTAATCTCTTCTCTAACCCACTCTAGCTGTCTGTCCAGTGCACTCCCTTCCTGCCTCTGGCTCTGCCCCAGACTCCTCCCAGGATTCTGTCCCTGGGCTCCCAGGGAGGGTGTGACTTTGGGGTGAGAGGACCAGCTGGGTGCTCGGGCATTTACAGAATGATGGTGGTTTTTTCCTGTATCATTTGATTAATAAAAAAGACAGAAAAAGTGAAGAAGAAAAAAAAAAAAGAAACAAATGTAGACACAGCATGAAATGGACAAAAGATTTATTGGGGAAAACATCTCTGAAGAAAAAGGGGAAGAGAACTAGAGGAGGCGAGGAGAGCTGTCAGATACAACGCAGGTCTAACCCCTGTGGAGAAGAGAAGGCAGGAAGGAAGTTTGGGTAGAAAACCTCAGGGGAGTTTTGAGAAACTTTCCCCAAAGCCAGTGGGAAATTCTTGAGCCAAGGTGACATGTCGGATGAGTCTCCTGTTTCTTTGGAATGGCCTGCCTTAAATCTCTGCTGCGCTTGGTCATTGACTGACAACAGCCCTTGGGAAACATGGCTTCTGCGTAAACTGGTGATGAATCGATTTCAGAGCATAGCAGCTGGAGCTGATCAATTATACCTCTTGAAGTGGAAGATATGTTTTCATGGCTACCACCACCCCTTTCTCACCTAAATAATGATGAAGCAAACCATTAGCATCATAACATTTCATCTTCACAATTCTTTTCGGTGAAGTCAGCATCACATAACTATACCAAAATTTCTCAAAGGTAGCTTGGGCGTAGGAGATAGAAAGTAAAAAACAAACCTATAGATTAATCTCACTTTACTGATGTAAAAACCTTGACTAAAAACTTATCAAATAAAATCTAGTGTGTGTGTATGTCCACACACATACACACACACATGATTATGCATTCATCTCAGGAATACAAAGATATTTATTAATAAATTAATAATTTTGGCATAGTGGCAGTTTAAAGTAAAAATAATAGAATAATTGTGGGAGATATAGAACTTACTTGTAGGTTAATTAACTCGTAAGGTAACTTGCACTGTTCTGGGGTGAGACAGACAATAAACAAATACACCTACTATAATAAAGCAGCATGGCAACAGTGCAGGAATAGCAAGACAGATTACTGGAAAATAATGGAAAGTACAGAAATGAACCCAAGTTATATTCATAACCTTGTGCATAATAAAAGAATTTCAGAGCAGCTGGGAAAGAATGGATTATTCCAGAAATTATGTTAGAACATTTTGCTAGACATTTAGAATTAAAAGAATAAATAGCTAGATCCAACTTGACTCCTATATGTGAATAAATTCCAGGTAGATTAAAATTTTAACACTGAAAAAGTAACAAAAAAATTACTAAAATAAAAAATTTACCTTTTCTTGGATCAGGATAAGGTAATTCTAAGCATAGCATGAAATTCAGAAGGCTTGACTGGAGTTAAACATATTTGAATACATAATTATCAAAAACTTTGACATGGATTTTAAAATGCCAAAAAACATATATAAACACCACCAAAGGGAAAAGTGTAATATATGAGATGGAGAATAAATACCCACACTAAACTAACCACATCTACAAATTGGAACAGTCCACTAGGAAAATAGGCAAAGAATACAGTCACTTCAAAAGAAAATTATGAACTCCCAGTAAGCATTTTTTAAAATGTCCAATGTCAGTAGTAAAAAAATACAAATGTAGGGCCGCTGTACATTGAGGGCCCAACTTATCTGCTATGTGAGCTTGAATCAGCATTTTCACTATGGAATATATCAGTTGAATTCTTTCTACACCAGGAATGAAAATGGTTACTCTCTATGAACATGCATGCCAAGAAAAGTGGAACAAAATTATAATAATTTCTTATCTCCCAAATGTTTTAGACAGGAAAACAATTTAGAATCCAGAAACCCCTCTGCCAGAGACCTATTTTTCTGGTGGGGGACAAAAAATAGTAAAAAAGGGATAATGGTAATTCTCAGATACTGTATTTCATTGATTCTCAGAAAATACTTTTTTTTTCACTTTTTAACAATTCTGATATTATAGTATTACAATTGACAGTGTTGTTAAATTTAGCAGCAATTTTTGTTCTTGGTGGCATGTAATATGAGGGTACTTTAAAAGTTTGTGGAAAGATTCTTATTATCTTGTAATTCTATCTTTCCATGAACTTTTTGAAGTACTCTTGTATAATGGAATATTTTAAAATCAATAGCATTTTAGATTCAGTGACATACGGTATAGCTCTTTTTTTTTTAGTAGGTCTCTATGTTGCCTAAATAATATGAACCTCTGAATAAAAGTTTCTATTACTAGACCATTTGTAGTTCCCTATACGAACTAGAAAGGGGAAAGAAAAGTTGTAGATATCTGTCCATTTTCTATCCCTATAGAATCTGAATTTTATTGATTGTTCTCATGTAAAAAAAGATCTAATAGAATAATCACTTAAATGGTTTTACTCAGATTGGATGAGTAGGAAGGGGTGTTTCCCATAAACCTCTACCAATAGGAAGATTTTTATTTTTTGGGGAAAAAAAAAATGGAAAGGATTTCTGACTGAAGTTTGGATGTTTCCCATGTTTTTACCAGTAAGATGTTTCCAGCAAACAGATTAATTTTGCTAGACAAAGAGGAAACTACAGGGTTTTACTGACCATTGTGTTCAATTTAATTTTTATGAATGCCTCAACATTCAGGACCTTATCCATCCCACCTCTTTAAAGATGCCAAATGAAGTGGAGTCCATTTTCTCCTGTTGCTGGTTTGCTTTGCTTTCCCTTGAGTCCTTTTATAGAGACACACAGGAAGACAATTCTTAGCCATTTTCAAATATAGTCAGTTGTACAAAATTGCACAATAAAAACCACAGAGTGTATAAAAAAAAGGGTCGGGGTCACAACACTCAAAACTTGGTCAGTGACATATTAAAAAAGATAGAAACTGAGTTAAAATAGCAGCACAGATTTATGCATGTTAAGTGATAAGAAATGTATGGTATTCTACCTGAAAAAAGACCTGAAATTAGCTCGTGGAAATGGGCTCGGTAGAGTTGCTTCTTGTGAATTCTTGTGCAGTGGTGGAAAGAGGGTTACCTGAAATCAGACAGAAGGTTTTAACACGAGATGTGGATGGGTGGGCTCAAAACATGCATAGTGATCTGAGGTAGCTGGTAGATGTTTGAGGTGTGTGCTCACATCTTTTGTGCATTCATATTTGGCTCTGTTCAGTTGGGTGCAGTTTTCTAGATTCACCTCGTGTTTTTCATAGACAAAATCACATATAAGCAAGCAAAAAATTTGCCTTATGCCCAAATTATTTCCCAATACGTTAGTTGCACTGGAATAAATTCTCCTTTTCAAAATAAGCATTACAGGAGAACTGACAGAATAGCAAAGATATCCCCACCTCCTCTTCAAGCTGCTCCAAGAAAATGCATTGGGAAACTGTGAGAAACTGGTGAGTCACTCGACTTACCCACTCTACATCAGGAAAAATTACGTGCCATGAATATTCCTGGGCTGGAGTTCAATCTTATTTCCTTGATGTGCATGCATTGATAATTTCTATGTATTTGTCAGAAAGGACGAGGTAAAATCAGATATGCCTTTGATACTAAACAGACATCGTCCAAATTGAAAGGGAATTTTCTAGAGAGAGTTTTAAATCATTTGGGGAATTGCCTTTAACCTTTGATTCATTGGATTTTTCAGGTTGTTCTCCATGAGCACTTTATTTTTTCTTTCCTCACTCTTTTCCTCCAAAGGTCATCAATTTCAAAAGAAATTTTAGAAGAGTTTTCAGGAATATGCTAACCACATAGAAATGCTTTTTTTTTTTGGTCTAGGAAACTATTAATCAGAATTTTAAATGGCCTTGAGTTTCTTATTCTCCACAGGAAAAAAATGATAAAACATATATAACATTGGCAGTATCAGTACAGTATTTCCTTATAGTAGCAAATTTATAGTTTCTTAACATTTCTGTGATTCAGGAAGGAAAGGAGCAATAGAAAAAGGTATCAAATGGACCTAGGTAATTGAGTTGTGTAGGTTTTTTTAGTTTATTGTGACATATTTATTATTTCAGGCCCCATAACATTTCCTGGAATAAATATTTATTGCCGTCTACTCCAAAATAAATTTTAGAAACTATATTCTAGAGGAAAAAATAAATAAATTTTCTTGCCCATCGCTAGGTAAGACAAAAGACAGACTGACAAGAGAAAAGCAGATAAATTTATTTAATATAAGTTTTATGTGACATGGGAGCCTTCAGAAATGAAGACCCAAAGGGACAGAGAAACCTGTGTATTTTTATGCTCAAGTTTGATGAAGAGTGGACAGTCATGACGAAGGATGATTGGACAAAGTGAATATGATCTGATGGTAATAAACTGGGGATAACTTAGCAAGGCTTGTTTGTTCAGATTCTTCCTGTGTCTCTGTGTCTTCAGAGATAAGGACATTCCTTTCCTCCAGGTGTGGGGTGGGCACCTTTCACGTGAGAGTCTTTTGACCTACTCTAGAGAAAGGTCAGAGAATTCTTTTATGGCTTGTTTCAAGGGGAGAGGTGAGAGAGACCTTCCTGCTTTTGCAATTTTCTCAAATGCCAAGGTGCCATGTTTAGGGGTAGCATGTCCTGAACCTAATCAGTACTCGTATACTCTTCTTTACTAAAATTTTGATTTCTTAACTATGTGAAGCAATCAATTAATTAATAAAAAAATACTAGTTCACTTTTAAACCTTCACATATGAATATTATTCCGTCCCACCACCCCATTCTTTGTGATTTGGCTTTTTAAGTAAGATGACTTTATTGGACCATAAAAGGACCAAACATAATATGATATTATAGGTAATAATTTCACATTTTTGAAAATAAAACTCCACTTGTTCCAATTGGTTATTTATTCCTTTAATGAACTATATGCTAATTTGATTCTTAAAATAATATTTGCAGCAGTAATAAGATAATGAGTTATTAGCTACTTAATTGTTGCTTTTTGGAACTTTTTGTTTGTGAAGATGGTGAGTTTTCAGTTTTACTCTTATGTAATGACATAATAATTACAGAAGTAAATTGCATTTTGGAGATTGTAATTAAAATTCTGTTTTCCTTTGACTGAGAAGATTAGAAACAGTTTCTTGCTATTGATTTTGGGAATTTTTACTCTATTCCAAAGAGAAGGAACTGTCTCCTCAATAAAGACCATAAAAATCATTTATTTTAATCAAAGGGAGAGAATGCATTTACTCTGCCTTTTTAGAAAGAAATATAGTTCAGGGCCGGCCCGGTGGCGCACTGGAGAGTGCACTGCTTGCGGCGCTCCCACCGAGGGTTCGGATCCCATGTGGAGACCGGTTCCCGCTCACTGGCTG
>NW_007728845.1:52910-53917 GCF_000696425.1 Galeopterus variegatus | reverse complement strand
AAAAAAAAAAAAAAGAAAGAAATATAGTTCAGCTCCAGGTGATGTCGATAAATACTTCTTTACCAAAGAATGCCAGCTAATAGATGTAGAAGAGGTGATATAATTAGAAAATCAGCATTCTTTATATCCCTCCTCCTTCTGAAATAATTGACTCAGGCAAAGGTCATCAATGTGTGCTAAATCATTGGGTGGAATGTTGTTGGAAGACACTCCCATGATGCCAAAGCATTTCCCCAAGATAAAGAGAAAAAAGTATCTTTACTATGAAGCAACCTGATAGTTACCTCCTTACCCAAGTTGTCAAATTTAGAAATACAAATAATGGGATAGACAGACATTGTGTGTCTATTAATGGGATGCAATATAGCATACACTGTGTCATCTATGAAGTATATATGCCAAAAATGTTTAACCCAAATAGAAGCAGGTCTTTAGATTTAATTTCCGGTTCATAGTAAATATAGGTGATAGAGGGTTAAGTTGAACAGATCATAAGGAAATTATAAATCAAATCTAGAAGGTAGGATATTCTACAACACAACTGCCTGGTCTCATAAAATACTTAATATCATCAAAGAAGAGTTGGAGCAATATTCTAGATTAAAATATATTTGAGAGACACAACAACCAACTTTAACAGATAGGCTTGATTGGATCCTAGTTTGAAAAGAAACCAGCTATAGAAGACTTTTTGGGATTTTTAGAAAAATGTGAATGTTCATTGAGTATTGGATGATAGTAAAGAATTAGTTTTAATTTTTCACACATGATAATGGTATTGTGGTTATGTAGTATAATTTTCTTATTTTTAGGAGGTACATGCTGAAGAGGTAAACCAATATGTTGTAGGCAACTTCTTTTCAAATGATTTAGCAAACAAAAACATAGATACCTACACAAACATACATATACAATTTATTTTAAAATGGCAAAATGTAAAAAAAATGCTGAATATAAATGGTAGGCATATGGGTAATTACTGTACTGTTCTTTCAACCTCCCTTCAT
>NW_007728845.1:50284-51995 GCF_000696425.1 Galeopterus variegatus | reverse complement strand
GTTGAAATTTACCACTTTGTAAGTGGCCCCTTGACTCTCTTCAAATTTTCTTTTCTTTTTTCTTTTGTATTTGTTTTTTGTCCTTTTTGAGACTGGCCGCACCGTGCTCAGCCAGTGAGCGCTGTGAGCACACTGGTCATCCCTATATAGGATCCGAACCCGCAGTGGGAGCGCTGCTGCGCTCCCAGCGCCGCACTCTCCCGAGTGCGCCACGGGCTCGGCCCTCTTCAAATTTTCAAAAGAAATTCTCATGCTTTGCCAAGTTTCCCCTTTTCTACGTAAACATTTGTGGCTCCTTCAGCAGTTCCTCACTTGGTACAACTTCAAGTTCTTTCATAATCACTTTTGAATTTACTCTTGAGAAGCTTCTGTTCATCAATGGCTCAGAGTTCTTCACCTTGGAAGTATTGACATTTTAGACCAAATAATTTCTTGTTGTGGGGGACTGTCCTCTGTATTGAAGGTTGTTTAGCAGCATCCCTGCCAATAGGACGCATCCCAGCCCCACCCTTCCTTGAGCTGTGACAACGGAAAATGTCTACAAATGTCTCCTGGTGGGCAAAATTTCCCTTGGCTGAAGATGACTGGTTTAGCCACCAGAGAAAAACATAGTTATTATTACAAATATAATGAAGACTTTAAGCTATTCATTGGAAAAACAAAAGACTTTTGCTCTTTGGAAAGAGCTGATTGCTCTCCATAATACAAGAAGAATAATTTGTAGTTCAGGAAGAGAGGGGATGAGAGCAGAAAGAGGAAGTATAACCAGGGGAAAGCTCTGATGTTTTCCTGCCTGAAGTGATTTCAGTACATTGTATCTTACACGGGATTTTAGAATCTTCTGCCATGTTTATTCTGTAACTGATTTCAATCAAGTTTACTATATCCTGGAAAGCTTTGGGTCGGGTTTTATGTTTTGTGAAATGAAGAAAGAAACTCAGTTACTCATCTAGGCTGATATTGTATGAAATACCAACAGGTCATGCACAACAGGAGCCCAGAGACACTGGAATCTACAGAATTCTCGTGGAGGACTTTGACCTTTCATGAGGTGTGGACTGTAGATTCAAAACAATCCAATCAGGTTCCTAAAAGCCTTTGGAGTCCCAGCTGACATTTGTGTATTATGTACTTACTAACCATCACAGCAGGAGAGGACTATAACCGCTCTTATTTGGATATCCCTATACATGTCCTAGTATTTCCCCCCTCCCAGATATGTCACAGTAATGATTCCTTTTATTATTATTTATTTTGTGGGAAGTATTATTTAATAGTGAAAAACGCTGACTCTGGAGTTAGACTGCTGGAATTCAAATTATGGCATTGTCACTTTACCTCTCCTACAATGCTATCCTACTTTCTTCTTTAGGCTTCACTTTCCTCGTCTCTAAAATAGGGATAATAATACTATTTCATGAGGCTACTTTTGAGGATTAAATGATCTAGGGTACATAGTGCATAGCAGAATCTGAAAAGCATAAGCCCTCAATAAAAGTTCACTGCTATATTTAGTCCATACGCATTTAAAAATTTCAGTGTTTTCTTCCACATGTGCTAACTCTGACACTTCTCTCATCTTGGGTTTATGCTGCGTGCGTGTGTGTGTATGTAGTTTTTGTTTGTTTGTTCTGTTTTTTTATTGCTTTTGGTACATTTTTGGTTTTTTAGCCATGAGTGTAGGAATTTACATTCCTCTCTACTTAATTTC
>NW_007728845.1:42937-49871 GCF_000696425.1 Galeopterus variegatus | reverse complement strand
TCATCTTGGGTTTATGCTGCGCGCGTGTGTGTGTATGTAGTTTTTGTTTGTTTGTTCTGTTTTTTTATTGCTTTTGGTACATTTTTGGTTTTTTAGCCATGAGTGTAGGAATTTACATTCCTCTCTACTTAATTTCCTCTTGATGAGAGCATGCCACTTGAAATCGGATAACTCTGGTTTTGATTTCAACTCTACCTACCTCTTACCACAATTATGAGAATTAAGTAAAAACAATTTGTGGTAAAAGACTGAGCAAGCTGTTCTAAACTGGGAATGATTTTACCTCCCAGGTGACATTAGGCAATGTTTAGAGACATATTTGGTTGTTACAACTAGGAATTCTTACTAGCATCTAGTGGGTAGAGGCTAGGGATAGTGATAAACGTCTTACTCAGAAATATCTGGCTCAGAGTGTTAATAACACCGAGGTTGAGAAATCCTGCACTAAATCGCAACTGTTAGGTCTTATCTGTTCTAGTGCCAAATAAGCATGATGAAATAATTTTAAATTTTGACTCTGTCCTCTAATACATTAGCTTCTTTTTCCTGCTTTGAATTATGTTTAAATTTGATCAGCAGGCCATCTACATCTTCATCCAAATTATTAATAAAAATAAATAGTATATAAGGATGGAATGCTCCAGTTAGGTTGCTGTTGAGGCACTATACATGGCAATTGAGCATCAGTACACTGATATGACTCTGCTAGACTTCAAGTCCCAGCTCTATTGACTACTAGCTGTGCGACCATGGAAATGTTATTTAATGAATGTGTTTCTCAGCCTCCTCATCTATAAAACAGAGAAAGAGTAATAATAGCCCCATAGAGTTATAGCAAGTATTAAATGAAATTTAAGCATGTAAAGCATTTAGTCTGGTTACTAACCCATAAGAAGTGTTCACTGTTAACCAATCACCATTCATCAATCGAGTGTTCTCTAGGTGTACTTGTTCAAAGAGTTATATATTCCCTGCCCTGCACCCCAATCAATAACATTAATTATATTACTTGTCATAAGATACATTTTATTAAAATGTTCTTTAATGATTTCATTTTTCTTTTTTGTTATGACCACTGTCATTACTCCAGAAATCTGAGCTCTTATTACCTTAAATGCTCTGCTTGAAATTTATTTTTAATTTATTAGTTGAAATTCCATTAAAATTTAATGAGACAATGCATGTAAACCACTTATCACCGTTCTCGCCACATACAATGCTCTCAAAAATGTTAACTCATATTGCTATTAAAACCACTACAAGCATAGTTTATTTTTTAAAAGATCATATTTGGTCACAATGGGTTTTTCAATCCATGAAGGATACCAAGACTCCACTTTCGTGGAGTGGTTCAAAATATTTTCGATCAAAGGTGTACCAGCCTGAGCTTCCTAGTTGAGGGAATTATTGAGTTGAGAATCCTTAGGAGAGCAGTCAGGGAATCCAAGCAGGGGCTTAGGTGATGTAGGGGAAGGGCCACTGTCAATGGATGGGGCTTGGATGATGTAAAAAATTGGGGCTTTCGGTACTCTAAAACCTAAGGGAAAGCCTAGGCAATATAAAACAGGAACCAGAGCCCTCTGGAAGGGAGATTGGAAAACGTGTCAGGGTGACAGCTGTGCCTTGGTCTCCACGACCCTGCATCTCTGGCAACGCTACAGAGTGAGAAGGCAGGGCCCAGAGCCACGCAGGCGCAGTGCAAACCTTTGGGCGAGCCTGGACGACCCTTCCCAGAAGGCACCGCGGACCCAGAGGATGCCGGGAAGGATGATTTGGCTCTTTCCGCGGTTTCTAGTGCTTCGTAGCCCGTAGCCCGCTGCAGCTGCCTCCCGTGGGTGTTGCGGTCAGACAGTGGTGAGTCAAAACATGAATGAATGTACGAAAAGAATAAGCACCAGGGCTGGTACTCAGAGTCCGGCCGCATGCCCTGAGGTACAAGGGCAGAGAGAAGCCCGCGTGGCTGGCCTCGGGCCACCGACACTTTGTCCACGCCTGTATCCCTGAGGTGCAGGTGGGATGCTGGGGGGCAACGAAAGCCTCCGAGGCCCATGAAGGTGATGTGACTGAATCGGGCCTCCAAAAAGGACAATTTTTATTTTATTTTGTTATTGTGATAAATCCATATGGCATATAACTTAGCATTCTAACCCTCTTAAGTTATATACTTCGGAGTCATTAAGTATATTCACAACCAGTTTTTATTTGTTAAAATAAATTTTAATAATCAAGAGTATTTACTGAACTCTTACCATGTTATAGTGCAATACTAAGAATAAAAATCGAAGTCCTCACCCTGGCCTACAAATGAGTTGCTTTGACCTTCAGGCAGGATTGAACAGTATTCATTATTAAAACAAGTATATGTTGGTCACCAGTTGGTTTAAGTGCAGTGGGGAGCATATCGTTCAGCCCAGAGAGAGGGTGAGAGTGCCTTTTTGCAAAGGATAGTTGCATCTTACTAGGTTAAGTCATTGTATGCAAGTTCACATACGTACAGAAGGATGAATGTATAGCCTGAGAGTGAATAGTGCAGATTTTTTAAACTATGAACTACATTCAGTTCTCTGAATGTAGAAACAATAGATTATCTGTAAAATGACTGTACTCAGAGCTTTGAGTGCACTCATATTAATCATTTTTATGAGGGCTTCCAAGTGTCATTTAATAAATTATATGGTCCTGGACAACACTAAATGGAGTCCACTTGTTCTGGCAGCATGAAAAGAAATACTTTTACATCTTGAAGGGTACAATGGAAGATAAATTAAGTTATTCTCTTTCTCCATGTCAGTAATCTCAGCAGTTTTATTGAATACAAATTTAGTGTGGTAATATGTTAGTCACCCGTCTAATAACCTGCCTGTGAAGATGCCCCTAATTATTTAAACCAAAACCACATGTGAGAACTATGGGAGTCAGATTATACTTTCTCAGGCTGGGCCTTGTGAGCATTGTGCTCCACGGAGTCTTTTAGATTATTCCCCACGGATATGTGTAGTGTTTTCCAAATTGGCTGATCATTATAACTGCTAGAAGTGATTCTTGGGCCCCACCTTTAGAAAGTGAGTCAATATGTCTAGGGTGGAGTATAGGAATTTGTATTTTTAACAAGTGCCCATATTTGAAAATACTGCTGTGCAGTTTCAATAAGTATTTGATTTATTCTTTCTCTCCAGACATGATTCCATGGCCCCATTCTCCTGCCTTATTTATTATACAGTACTTTTTACATCTGCTTCCCTTTTGCAGTTGGCAGCAGGGAGCCAAAATCTGAGGGGGGGGAGTAGGGCAGCTATGGAAGTGCTGGATTCAAATTGCAGGGACTCTTCTATCTTGACCCCAAAGTCACTTTCACAATCTAGTCACTTTCCATAAGGCTACGTTTTTCTTTGTATAAGCCCTTTAAGTTAGTAGGCCTCCGATAGGGGTTAGATTTAAACATGATCTTCAGAGGAAAAAAACAGTAAAAGGAAGAGCCTTGCTGTCTTAAATTGAGAATCCTGTTACTATTACTGTCTTGAAACCAGAGACGATCATTTTGAAATTATAGGATTGACAAAATAGAACAATTTTGAGATTTTCCTATCTTTGAGGGGCTGGGCCAGGTAATTTTCTCTTATTCAAGGTAATGAACTCTCTGAATTTTATCTATGGACTTCTTGGAGGTGTCTATGAACCTTGTGTTATGAATCTCTGCCCTAAATCTATTCTCTCTAGTGAAGCCAGAGTAAAAATTTAAAAAATATAAATCAGAGCATATCACTCCCCTGTTAAAACTCTTCAATGGCTTTCTCTTGCACTTAAAAGTCAGACTTTTTTCAACACTCTCCTCCCCAAGAGCCCTCTGTGATTTGTCCCGGGCTTACTTCTCCAGCCTCATCTCATAACTCTCTCTTGCCCTCTCCCTCCAATCCCATCATGCTGAAGATCCACCCTGCTCTGCTTTCTGTATCTACTTCAAAGCCTTCTTTCTACTGTTTACTGTTCCTTGTAGTATCATCCCTCAGTTTTCACCAGGCTGATTTTATCTTCACAGTTTAGTCTCAGGTATATCACCTTCCTATTTTCTGCATAACATTTATTACTGACCAGTATTTTTCCATTTGTTAATTTGGTTTATTTTATATCTTCTATCACTGGAATTTAACATCCAGGGGAACAGAGATTTTATTGGATTCATTTAACAATGAAATACCTATATCTAGAACAGTACTTGGCCCAAGGTGCTCACTCAGTAAGTTCACTCAAGAAAGTAAATGAATAAATGGAAAGACTGATAAGAACCAAATTCATAAAGATGGTTATCTTAGGGATGGAGGTGGTGAGACTGGAGGGGAATAGGAAAAGATTTGCATGTTTTACTTTATATTCTTTTGACCATAAGAAGGTGATTTAAAGTGTCCTTTTTGGGTTTTTATGTATTTTCTAAATTTTCTAAAATAAACATGTTTTACTTGGAAATCAGAAAAGTGAAATACAATGTAAATAATAATTTAAATTACTTGTCAAGATTTGCGTTTTTGGAGCATGCTGGCCTCCACATTCCTGCACAAACACCATTGCTTTTGTTTTCTACAAAGGACCTAGTCATCTATTTTGGTGTATAGCCATATATTAGAATATTTTCTGAATAGGTATCTGTCTGGGTTTTCTTAAATATCACTAAAGAAGAAGCAAAAGACTTAACATGGTCTCCAAGAAGAAGCAAAAGACTTAGATGGTCTCCATGGTAACTAACTGAGGATAAAAGTAGTGGATATTCCAGCACTGGAACATTTTTTTGGATTTCCCCCAGATTGGGGAGTACCCTGGGCATTTAGTTATCTGAATGCCAGTCTCAGGAAACTTCTTAAGCTAAAAACTTCACTTTCCAAGGGAATCTAGACTGGGGAAGAATTTTGCATGCTGAAGCTGCTTCCCCTGTCTGTAAGATTGTGCCCTACTACACAAGTCTTCTATCAGAATCTTACTTATTCTTTGCATTCAGGTAAGACATTAATTGTTAGATGAAGTGAAAGTTGAATTCTGTGTAGCCCTCCTTAGCTCTGTTTTTAATTCTGCTTTATAAATATGATCTTTACATGTCTGTTCTCCTGCGATATCAATGGCAAAGACTAACTCATTCAACAAACATTAATAAATCTGCTGGCTAATTTTAATGTGCCACCTAGATGACGCGACGGGGTGCCCAGATGTTTGGTGTTTCTGTAAGGGTGTTTTATGGATGAGCTTAACATTTTAATCAGTAAACCGAGTAAAACAGATTGCCTTTCGTAATATGAGTGGGCAATCCATTGAAGGTCTGAGTAGAACAAAAAGGCTAAGAGGGAACTCCTCCTACCTGACTGCCTTTGAGCTGGGACCTAGGTTTTTTTTCCTGCCTTGAACTGAAACATCACTTTTCCTGGGATTTGAGCCTTCTGGCATTTGGACTGAAACTACACCATTGGCTCTTCTGGTCTCCAGCCGTATATGTACAAGGGTACTTCAAAAAGTCATGGATCAATCGTGGAAAAATGAAATTAAAAGATTATATGAACTTTCCATGAACTTTTTGAAGACCCCTTGTGTGTGTGTGTTGATATTTTTTTCTGTTTCTTTGGAGAACCCTAATACAATAAATGAGATCCTATTATGTGTCAGGCTTTAGGCTGGGAGTTGGGTTCCCAAGCTGCCTAGCTTAAAAGAGACAATAGGCTAACTTCAGTGTGATAAGTACATTAATTGAGTTACATACCTACAAAATGCTATGAGGCCATGGAAGGGGTACCTAATTGCCTAAAGAGTTGATAGGGCTTCACTTAAAAGTTGATATGAGCACGGTTGTGAAAAATAACAGCAGATTGAGAAGACTGAAGAAAATGAACTACTGTTACATGCAACAACATGGATGAATTTCACAGTTGTAATTTTGAGTGGAAAAAAATTAGACACAAAGAGGACTTATGAATAAATGTGCTATGGATATCTTTGAAAAACAAGTCCTTGATACCCAATTGAGGAAGAAAGCATCCAATATGTGACCATTCATTATGGTGTTAGCATTAATGTGCCTAGTGTATATTGACACCCCAAGAGGATCATGTGTTAACATCCTCCTCCTCTATATGAAAGAATTATTGTGCAGTAATAATAACATAATAATCAGTAAAAATTATTTTTTGATTTGCTCTTTAGTTTAAAAACAATGAACAATTTAAAAGGAATACATTTCAGTTTTACAGACACTAAAATTTTGCAAAATATTTTATGTATGTACTAAAATTCACTCTTACCAGAAGAATTACACTTCACAATTAACACCTATTTCATTGTTTTAAAATTAAAATGTAAACAAAAGCTGCAAATAGTCACATTGAATGACAGAATTAAAGCAACTTGAGTTCTGTTTGTTTTTACAATCACTTGTTTGCCATTGTTTTATTTTGAGTCCATCCTTTGTTTAAATGCAGGAATATGGAGTAATGCAGGGGGTGCTGTGTGTGAAACAAGCTTGAGCAATTCTGAATTGTTATGAACTTAATCTCTGAAATGAAAGCGTATAGCTGTGTGTAGTGGGCTAACTATAGAAATGGGGTGCTCTGAATTAACTTCTACATCGAATAAAATGCTTATTACAGAGTAAGTAATGAAAATGTGTTAAGCTGATACTAACATGTATTACTAAAACTCAACAATAATAGCAGCAGTTGTTTAGAACAGCCGTGCTTTAACTTTTTGATCTTAAAACATCGTTGCACTCTTACAAGTTACTGAGCTCTTTGCTCTTTGTTTATGTCGGTTGTATCTATTGATATTTACCCTATGAGAAATTAAAACTGAGGGAAAATTTAAATATTTATTTAAGTTTACACCTTAAAATAATAAGTCCATTCCATATTAACTTACATAATATACATTTTTGAAAAATAATTAATGTTACAAAACAAAACAA
>NW_007728845.1:39271-42314 GCF_000696425.1 Galeopterus variegatus | reverse complement strand
AATACAAATGAACTTTTCATACTCTGTTACACTAAAATCTGTTGACCTGTCTTACATTCTAAATGGATCTTTTTACTCATGCATGACTTTGTAGCATTATGCATTGAGATTTGGAGACTGTTACTTCCCTGGGTTAATGTAGCTTTTCCAAATGTTGACACATTTCATTTTATAACAGCAAAACTTCAGATCTGTTAATATCACTATTGATTCATCAGAAGTCTTTAAGCTCACAGAAGCTTTCAAGCTCGCAGTAGCAGATAGAAGTTTCCAGCGTGCAATTTGGGTTTGAAAGCTCAAATTTTAGATAAATATTTCAGTTGCTTTCCTTCAAGTGCCAGGCTTACTTTGGTCATTTTAAAGAAAATATCGGCTAAATAGCTAAGTCTGAGTAACTACAGTTTATCAGTTGTTTTCTTCAAGTCAAACGGGTGTTCCTTAAAAAAAAAAAAGTGGCCTGATCAGCTCACGTTCAAGTAATCACAAAAGTGCTTTTTCTTGAGACAGCAGAAGTGTTTTATTTTCTATTTCATCACAGGAAAAAAATGGGTACCCAAGAGTCCAGATTTAATACTTTTTATGTCTAAATTTATTTATTTTTCTAGACTTATTTAGGTATAATTGACAGTGAAATTGTATATATTGATGGTGTACATACAGTGTGATGTTTTGATATGTGTATATATTGTGAAATGATTACTACAATCAAGCAAAGTAACATATCCATCACCTCACATAGAATCATTTTTTTGATGGTGAGAACATTTTAATATTTAATAAAATAAAAATGTTTTAATGAAATTTAAAAATTTTAATTAAAAATCAAATGAAAATAAAATGTTTACTGCTTCATTAGGCATATTCTTAAGTAAACTAGGTTTTTGTTATTGTTGACTATGAGTGTGTAATGGTGAAGAATACAATGTGTACTAGTACAGTTTGCCACCACCTTGACTAGTGCTAAGGAATAAGCAGTTTTACTCACATTGTTTTGGGCCATCAAGGCACACAGTCAACACAGTGAAAAAGGAAAATAATGTTTTAGTATTATTATGAAAATATTTTTTACCCTATGGAAATCCTGAAAGGATCTTGAATTACTCCATGCCTGTGGATCATACTTTATCCAGTTTAGGATTTAGACTAAGAAAAGATGTTTTATTCTAGCTGACCATTTTATTATGACATAGTTTAGAATTTCCAGTGCATGGTAATAGTAAAGTGAAGACTGACTTTTAGCCAGTTTTATCACTGCTTTTGCTTTTGGTACAGACAATGAACCCTTTTATTGTCTGCACCCAGGACAGACTATCCCACTACCCTGCCCTTGGCACACCACTGGATAATATATATATGTTATATGTATATATGTGTGTATATGTGTATGTGTGTATTTTTTAAAGAATTGAGTTCTTTATTAGATATATGTATTGCAAATATCTTCTCCCACTCAGTGGTTTGTCTTTTCCTTTTCTTAGTATGGTATCTTTTGATGAATAGAAATTGTTAATTTTAGTGAAGTTTAATATTAACAGTCTTTTATAACTTGTGCTTTTTATGCTTATCCCAATAACATTCCTGGCACAAATCCCACTTGGTCATAATATGTTATCCTTTTTATATAATGGAGAAAATTCATATAATCATCTCAATAGATTCAGAGTAATTTTTTTTGATAAAATTTAACACTTCTTCATGATCTCTAAGTACTCTAGGAATAGAAGGAAATTTCAACATTATGTTGATGTTATAAAATTAGTTGGAAACTATTCCCTTCTCTTTTCCAATCTCTGAAAGAGTTTTGTTTAAGATTGGTATTATTTTTTCCATAAATGTCCAGAAGAATTCATCACTGAAATTATTTTGATATGAAGTTTTCTTTGTGGGAAGGTTTTTTTTTAAAAGAAGGATTCAATTTCATTGATATTTAATTTCATTCAAATTTTCTATTTCTTCCTGTATTAGCTTTGGTAAGTTGTGTTTTTCAAGGAATTTTTCCATTTCATCCAAATTTTTTAACAGCTTTATTAAGATATAATTCATATGCCACAAAGTTCACCCATTTAAAGTGTTTTTAGTATGTTCTCAGAGTTGCAATCACCACCACAACCTAATTTTCTAACATTTCCACCATCCCAGATGGAAACTTCATCTCCATTTGCAGTCACCCTCATCCCCAACTCCTAGTTCTAAGCAACCATTAATTTACTTTGTCTTTATAGATTTGCCTTTTCAAGACATTTCTTATAAATGGAATCATGTAATATGTTTTCTTTTGTGTCTGGTGACTTTCACTTAGTGTAGTATTTTTAAGGTTTATCCATGTTGTATCAGTACTTTAAAACACTTTAAATGGGTGGACTTTATGGCATATGAATGTATCAGTACTTTGTTCCTTTTAATTGCTAAATCTTATTCCATTTTATAGATATATATTGCATTTTGTTTATCTGTTCACCAGTTGGTGGGCATTTGGGTTGTTTCCACTCTTTGGCTATTATGAATAATGCTACTGTGAATCATCAAGTGCAGATCTTTGTACAGACATTCATTTCTCCTGTGTAGATATCTAGGAGTAGAATTGCTGAGTCATATGGAAACTGAGTTTAATATTTTGTGAAGCTATTTTTGAAAGTGGCTGTACCATTTTACATTTCCACTGGCAATACATCAGGGTTCCAGTTTCTCTACATTTTTGCCTAAACTTGTCATTTTCTGTTTGTTGTTTTTTAGTAGCCACTCTAGTGGTTGTGAAGTGGTGTTTCATTATAGTTTTGATTTGCATTTCCCTAATGACTAATGATGTTGAGCATCTTTTTGAGTTTATTTACTGTTCTCATGTCTTCTTTGGAGAAATGTGTAATAAAATCTGTTGCCTCTTTTCTTTTTTTCATTTCTCAAAGTGTATTTGTTAAAACTCTTTTGGTTCCATAAAATAGAAACCAGCTCTACCTATCTTAAATGAAAGAACAAACTTTGATATGAGGATGGTGTGGGGGAGAAATATCCAAGTGCAGGAATGCAATTGAAAAGCAGGGAAGAC
>NW_007728845.1:31581-37831 GCF_000696425.1 Galeopterus variegatus | reverse complement strand
CTATATGGGATCCGAACCCTCGGCGGGAGTGCCGCCGTGCTCCCAAGCACCACACTCTACCAAGTGCGCCACAGGGCCGGCCCCTATCATCTGACCTTTTACAGAAAAAGTTTGCTGACCCCAGATCTAGGGTTAAGGGAACAGTTTCTCTAAAGAAGGGTAAGATAAATTGTACTGCCAACCCAGTAGAAATCTGTAGTACACCAGTTTCACAGGATATTAACAAATGACCCTATACTCAATATGCTTGGGAAACCAGATAGTAAAATTTAAAGAAACTTCTGTATTGCAGGACTTTTCATAGCATTTCATATGCTAGAAAATTGTTAATCTTCAGACTTATTTGACCATAGAACCTTATTTTTGGAAACAGTATTTCATTGAACACAGTTTGGGAAAACTTTTATATGTGAGCTCTTATGTGTACTATGTTATTTTCAGTGTTCCTTGAAAATTGAGTTCAGTTACAACTATGTGCTAGGTCTGGTGCTCTGTGCAATGGAGGTGTACAATGAATAAAACAAATCCTCTATCTTCGGGGAGTTTTTAGTCTCATAGCAGAGACTAATAAAAAACCAAGATTTTATAAGGGTGTGATGAGTGCAATAAAGGGTAACATATGATGCCTAGAAACACAGGAGAGGACTACCTCCTCAACCTTGTGCAAGGAAGGCTTTCACAAAGAGGTGATGACTGAACTGGGCCTTAAAGATCAACCAATAGCAGTTAGCCAGGTGAAAAGGGGAAACAAATTGAACTTTTGCATAGAGGCAGTAGTGTTGGATAGAATTGGATCATTTTAAGAGTAATTGAGTATGTCTCGGTGATTGATTGGAAATAGGAGTTGAGAGAAGAGAAGGGACTGAAGATAATTCTAAAGATTATGGCTTGGACAATTTCCTGGGGATCCATAAAGAATTCAGTTTTGGATCCATAAGGTTTGTTGTCCTGCAGGGCATCCTAGTGGAGATGTTCTGCTAACCCTAGGTCAGGGATCATCAAACTTTTTCTCTTAAAGGTCAGATAATAAATATTTTAGACTTTTCTGGCTACATACGGTCTCTGTCACTTATTCTTGTTTGCTTTTTCCCCCGCAACTCTTTAAGGGTTGGAGATATGAAGCTAGATCTCAAGAGAGAGATCTGGGCTAGAGATACACTTGAAGGAGTCATCGGTGTACAGATGATAGTTAAAACTTCTTGTTTATTTTTAAATTAGGTTATTTGTCTTCTTAATATTGAGTTGTAAGATTTCTTTATATATTCTGGATGCAAGCCCCTTATCAGATAAATGTTTTGCAAATATTTTTTCCTAGTCTGTGAGTTGTCTCACTTTTTTGGTAGTGGTATTAGAAATCCAAAACCATATTTCTATTGATCCAACTGATGCTGTTTCTAGTATCTACTGTAGAACTCTGTAATTCTGAAACTTAAGGAGGTTTAGTTCCTGTGGTGGGTACATGGCAAAATGCCTGCTGCTGCTTCCTGGATCCCTGGCAAAAAGGCTCCTCTTCCTGCTCCTGTGTTCTCCATTCTCTGGAAAATACTGTGGGGAGTAATTTTATATTGGGAAGAGTTTTATAGTCCACCCAGGCTTTTTGTTGGGACAAAAAAAACCCTTTAAGGTCGTGACTGTTTATATGCAATCATGGCCAGATCACATATTCATTATTCATCATAATCAGATGGAGATTCTGAAAAGTCCTAATGCATAGGCTGAACCCAAGACCAATTTAAGCATAATCCAGTGGGCTGGGATGGGACCAGTGGGGGGTAAGGGGGTAACAGTGACAGGATGGACAGGGACCAGGAATCAGTGAGTTTTAAAGCTACCTAGATGATTCCAATATTTACCTAAGTTTAAGAACTGCAGCGGCAGAGTCCCCTGCTGGACTTCATTTCATGTATTTACTAACTCAACAAATATTTGAAAGTCTCCTATGTTCTAGGTGTACTATTAGGAGCTGGGTGTTTAGTGATGACTAAGATAAAAATAATCTCTGCTCAAAATCTAGCTGGGAAAGACAGATGCTAAACAAAGCATTATATTAATAATAATTTAATTACAGTTGTGAGCCAAGTGTCTAGTAGTTATCTCTATTCAGATGTCCTTAAATTCATTGTGTCAAAAACTGAAGTCTTAATCCCTCCCTCCAAATCATTTCATCTTCCTGTAGTTTCTTATCTGGTTAATGGTCATTCCAGTCATCCAAACCTTGATATTTGCCCATCTTCTTTATGCTTCTCATCAAATCAGTAATTAGGTACCCCATTTCTGCCTACCCACCGTACCCTATAACTGCTTCTTCCTCTCAATCCCTATTGCTATTGTTTTAGGCCCTCATGGTCTCTGGCCTAGATTGCAGTTTAACCATAACTGGTTTCCTTAGTTCTAGATTTGTTCTCTTCTAACCTATGCTCCAAAATACCCTCAGAATAATTGTTCTAAACTGCATGTATTAAATGCCCCTCATGACTTATAAGATAAAATCAAACCTCTTTGCATGACCTTCAAGGGTCTGCCTATTTTTCTAGCCTTATCTCTGACATGAAATCCATTCTCCTACAATGCTAAGTGTTTTGATTATCTATTTCTTTTTTTTTTTTTTTTTTTTTTTTCCGTGTCCGGCAATTCAGATGTCCTTAAATTCATTGTGTCAAAAACTGAAGTCTTAATCCCTCCCTCCAAATCATTTCATCTTCCTGTAGTTTCTTATCTGGTTAATGGTCATTCCAGTCATCCAAACCTTGATATTTGCCCATCTTCTTTATGCTTCTCATCAAATCAGTAATTAGGTACCCCATTTCTGCCTACCCACCGTACCCTATAACTGCTTCTTCCTCTCAATCCCTATTGCTATTGTTTTAGGCCCTCATGGTCTCTGGCCTAGATTGCAGTTTAACCATAACTGGTTTCCTTAGTTCTAGATTTGTTCTCTTCTAACCTATGCTCCAAAATACCCTCAGAATAATTGTTCTAAACTGCATGTATTAAATGCCCCTCATGACTTATAAGATAAAATCAAACCTCTTTGCATGACCTTCAAGGGTCTGCCTATTTTTCTAGCCTTATCTCTGACATGAAATCCATTCTCCTACAATGCTAAGTGTTTTGATTATCTATTTCTTTTTTTTTTTTTTTTTGTCTTTTTCCGTGTCCGGCAACGGATCGCAACCCTCAGTGTCGCTCCCATACCGGACCGGGACCGGCAACGGGATTGCAACCCTCGGTGTTGCTCCCGCACCTCGCTCAGCCAGTGAGTGGGAACCGGTCTGTATGTGGGATCCAAACCCTCAGGCGGGAGCGCCGCCGCACTTCCCAAGCGGCGCACTATCCAGTGCGCCACCGGGCCGGCCCTGATTATCTATTTCTGCATAGCAAGTTATACTAAAACTTAGTGGCATAAAGTAACCACTGTTTATGACCTCGAAGTCCGAGAATATCATTTCCACTGCATTTTGTTGATCAGGGAATTCATTGAAAGCCAGTCCAGTTTCAAGAAGAGAGGAATTAGGCACCACTTCTCACTAGGAGGAGAAGCAAAGAATTTGTGGATGTCTCTAATCTACCACACCAAGTGTACCACATCTGTTGAACCATAGGTCTATTTTTTTTTCTAATGCCTTTCCATTTGCATCTTCCCAATTTGCATTTCTCAACTTGGCAGATCCATGTTCTTCCAAACTTAACTCCGGTGTCACAAAGCCTTTCTTGAGTAAGAAGGCATCTGCTTGTTGTTTTTTGTATGACTTAACATTTATTGAGTACAGGCAACATGCCCTAAAAAAGAATAAACCAAGCCCTTGATGATGGACTAGAAACTGTCCAGGCTGAGTTGGCCTTTCTTTTGTACCATGACTGTATATTATATTTATTCATCTGTGCATTTTTTACAATTATGTATATGATGGCTGTGCTACCAAATTGTAGCAAATTCTCTAATTTCATGTAAATTCTTTCACTTCCAGGTAGCTGAAATCAGTGTAGCAAAAACAAAAATTATGCATTGGTTTAGGGCAATATATTGCCTCAGGATCATAAAACCGATTTTTTTGAAAAAAAGGTGGTGGTGGTACTGGTATCTGGCATGACTGGATCTAGGTAACCAATAATGCCAAGTGGTCTTGCTTTTACCCTCCTGTCAGCCCCTTTCCCCTCCCTCTTCTCTTCTTCCTCTCCCTTCTTTTTCCCTCTCCCCTTCTTTCCTCTCCCCCTTTGTGTCAGTTTCTATGATAGCTTCCTTCATACTGTAGACATCGTTTCCACACATGATAGCTAATTTGGTCATAATGGTACTTGATATCTAGAATGTTATCCCCAGTGGCAAGTGGCAGTCTTTCCCATTAGTCCAGGATGAAAATTTTGGGGAGTAGCACTCTGATTGAGGCCAGAGAGACGGAGTACTGTGGTTGGCCAAACCTGTGGTGCTGGGGAAGAGCTTGTCTGTTAGAAGGGTAGTGGAGAATTAATTGTCCCAGGTCAAAAACCTTAGGCCACATATATTTGTCTGTGTTTCCCCAGAGCTCTGCTGAATTATTGGTAAGTAGTAAGAGTTTCCTAAATGTTTATTGAAGGAAATGAATGAATGCATAGATGAAAGAATGGATCTCTGACTTGAAATGTTTTCCTCTTTGCACAGAAGTCCTTGACTCTATGACACTCTATTTCAGACGTTTCTCACTGCCTAGAGAAGTCAGAAATTTTGCTGTTTAACCATTTGATGGCCACCTCTGTGTGAGCTTACCTTAAAGGTACTGACACATAAAAGAATATGACTGAAATACTAAATCCCTCAGCTGTCTTTGGTTTCATCTTCAGTCTAGGTCTGTTAGGTCAAGAAGCTTTAGTAAGTATGGTGTATCCTCATGAAAGATCCCTTAGGAAATCAAAGAGCTTTGTGGTGAGTCAGTGCTGGGGTTGGGGATAAAGCAGCTTTGAGTCTCAGCAGTTCATTATTACCAGCATGTGCTTGCCTTGAGAACTAAGGTAGTTTCTGGTGACCTTATCACAGGTAGCAGTGAATCCACCTCTCCAAGGCTGTTGATTGAGCAACGAGCTTTTTGAAAACTCTTCCCGACATCTTTTATTCACATTCACTGTGTTCAGAAAGATGAGAAAATTTCAAAGACACTTCATCATTTTATTCTCACCAGAGGTTATTTCTTTTGTCACTAGTAAGAAAAAACACAAGTCAGGGTCTTATAGAAAAAGATTAAGGCTAAGTGATTTCTGCAGCTCTCATACTTTGTCAGAGTAAATCTAAGCCCATCAACCAGGGCCTGGTTCATTCTCTTTTAGGACACATTACCTGTGTTCAGTAAATGCTAAGCCATAGAAAAACAATACGTAGTACCTCCTAATCAATGAGTTGCTATGTGTGTGTGTACAGATACAGATATATAGAGATATAGATACAGATACATATTTATACGTATGTCTGTATCTCTATTTGTCTGTATTTATATGTATCTATCTCTTATTGGTTCTGTTTCTCTGAAGAACCCTAACACTTCTGTGCTTGTTCAGGTGAGAGACATTGATAATTTAGACTAGGGGTTGTGACAGTAGAGATGGTGAGAAGTGCTTGGATTCGGGGTAGAGTCTGAAGGTAAAGTCAAACAGGACTTGCTGATGAATTGGATATGAGGGAAGGAAGAAAAGAGATAAACTAGTTATGTTTGCAGGCCTACTTCAGGGCAGATAGAAAGATTAAAAATGTTTACATGCAAAAGAAATGGATCCCTGTTGGCTCAATGGGATAGAGCTCATTTTTCAACTAAGAGAGTAAGAATCTTTAAAACTCACTGAGATACATACATGGCTATAAAATGCCTGTAGGAGCTGGTGGGGAAATGGGTTTTGGAACTTGTAAATTCTTGTGATTGACAGGTCAGTGGGACCATCACCAAAGTGGTGGGAATAATTCCCAGGGCATTTTGGTTATTGCTGCGTCAGGCACATAGATACTCTGCAGATATCATTTATGGTTATAAAGAGAATATTTTACAACTTTCCACCAAGAAAATTATTTTCTTTGCTGTTCAAAAATTGCTTTACTTACTTTTTCTCAAACTGACAAGTTAGACTTGACATTGCAGGTACTAAAGGTCATTAACAGGAAAGACTTGAGTACTGGAAGGCTAATTATGCACGTTGATGGGAAATTAATAATTTGAAAATTGTAGGAGAAAATACCATACTGTGGCTCCTTGTTACTGTTCATGAAGGGATTTCTTTTTGTAGAACCATG
>NW_007728845.1:29867-30813 GCF_000696425.1 Galeopterus variegatus | reverse complement strand
AAATACCATACTGTGGCTCCTTGTTACTGTTCATGAAGGGATTTCTTTTTGTAGAACCATGCTGTACAGGAGAGGGATTCACACAGTTAAGTCTTAAAAGTTCACCTGACTCCTTAAGGACTCTTTGTCATGTCAAGCAAACCATTTACCACCTATGGCCCTTCATTTCCTGACCTATGAAATGAGATTAGAAATCCTTGCTCTGTCTGTCTTATAAAATATTATGAGTTTTGAATTAGGTGAAGATAGTAATGGTAATACCACTTGACATTTATTAAGGACTTACTGTGTGCCAGGCACTGTGCTAAGCAGTGTGATGAAGTTAAGCCAGAGACTGTGCTAAACTTAGTGGCTTTAGATGACAGCCACTTTACTTGCTCACAATTCTGAGTCAGCAACTTGTGTTGAACTCAGCTGGATAGTATTTCTGCTTCTCTTGCCTGGGATCATGCAGGTGGCTGCAGTTCTGATGGCCTACCTTGCCTTCTCTCATATGTCTGGCAGTTGGTGGTGGCTATTAGCTGGCTGGCCCAGGAGGCTTTTACTGGGAGTTTGTCTCTCCTTCATGTAATATCTCATCCTCCAGTGGGCTATACCGGGCTTCTTCACATGGGAGTTTGGGGGCAGAATTCCAAGAAGTGAAACAGAAGCTGCATGGTTGCTTGCATTGCATTCTAGGATTGGAAGACCCATGTATCACTTTCATGATATTTTATTCATCAAAGCAGATCACAGGTTCAACCAAAATCCAAGGATGGGGAAATAAACTCTATCTTTGGATGGAGGGAGCAAAAAAGTCACATTGCAAATAGGCCAGTGTACAGAGATAAGAGGAATTATCATAGCCATCTTTGCAAACAATCTACTGCACTTGTCAACATATAATCTCATTTAATTTGCATGGCAACCCAGTTATCCTCATTGGACAGATGAGAAAACTGAGGCA
>NW_007728845.1:28927-29857 GCF_000696425.1 Galeopterus variegatus | reverse complement strand
TCTCATTTAATTTGCATGGCAACCCAGTTATCCTCATTGGACAGATGAGAAAACTGAGGCAAAATGAAGTTGAATAACTTGCATGTAGTCAACAACTGTCTAAGCGGAAATATGAACACAAGCAGCCTGACTTTAGAGGTCACGTTTTTTTGTGTTTTTTTTTAATGGTCTTCAAAATGGAAATCATGTTGTGATAGAGATTATGTGTATTTACTCTATCCAGTTCTCTTCTTCTGGGACACATGAGAGTCTACATCCTTTTTATCCTTTACAGTTTAATTGGGGTTATGTAACTGGTTTGGGACCAATGGAGGCATTTAACAGTAGGTGTAAATTCTTCATCCTCCTTCATCTCTTGTCTCTGTGATCCTAGAAACCAAGGGTTAAACTGTAAGATAGAAGTAGACTGGATTGCCAAGTTATCATTCAAAAGGAAGCTGCCTGACTTGCAACAGAAAAGAAATAGAATTGCATGAGTTAAGCCACCGAGATTTTTGGATTTGTTATTTCAGTGAAACCAATTCTCTCCCGACCAATACTAACCTCACTGTATTATTCTGCTTACAAAGTGAATTCTTAATCATATAAAAATTGTAATTAAACAAAAAATAAGGAAAAATTTAAAAGTCACTACAAATCCTACCACTCAGGGCCAACGGTCCTCAATTTCTTGGTGAATATCACTCCAGAGAACTCTTTGTAAAAAAGCACACACACAATTTATATTAATAGGTTCACACCCTCCATATTGCCTGGTAGCCCCCTTTTATCAAACAGTATAATTTCAAGATTGTTCTTGGTAGAATAATAGAGAACTATGTAGGAAATTCTGACATATAACACAAAAGGAAGGGTTTTGAGAAGGTGTATTAGAGTATGGGTTCTATGTCAAAGTGCTTGGGTTCAAATCCTCACCCCATCACTGGCCAT
>NW_007728845.1:26425-28658 GCF_000696425.1 Galeopterus variegatus | reverse complement strand
CCATATTGCCTGGTAGCCCCCTTTTATCAAACAGTATAATTTCAAGATTGTTCTTGGTAGAATAATAGAGAACTATGTAGGAAATTCTGACATATAACACAAAAGGAAGGGTTTTGAGAAGGTGTATTAGAGTATGGGTTCTATGTCAAAGTGCTTGGGTTCAAATCCTCACCCCATCACTGGCCATTAGAAAGTTACTTAATTACTGTGCTTTAGTTTCCTCAACTGTAAAAGGAGGATAATAATAGTACCTATTCAGTTCACAGTGAGGATTAAATAAAGTTTTATTTAATATTTTGCACAGTACCTGGCATATAGTTAATAATGTTAACTGTGATATCAGGGTAGCAAATTTATACATTCCACTGAGATATGTAAAGAAAATGTAGCTTATTTATAGGTTTTTCTCATAACCTCCCTGCTAGACAGCAGAGGGTGACTCATGGTGGTGGCAGAAATCATGTTACATTCTAGTTTTAAAACTTGCGTGGAAATATTTAGTCAGTTCAAAGTCTATCTTCATAATGGGGTTATTGCTCTCTCCCCATATAATTTTTTTTCCAAAGATTGTTTCTCTGTGTACGGAAAAAGCTTATAAGGTCTCCGGGTGATAGGGAAAGTTAACCTGTTGTCTTTCTTAATTTTTCTTGCCATGGAATGGATGATTTAGTTTCTGCACTGGCATCTATTGCAGGAAAACCATTTGATCTTTTGGTGAACAATGGTATCCACTGCTGCTTATTGGTGACTTGACATTGCCTCCAGTCATTGAAAATCCTGATTTAGTAGGCCTTGTTTTCCAAACTCCAGGCCTCTGCAGTTCCAATGATCCTCCTACACTCTCCCCAGTCCTTCACCAGGGCACTTAGGAACTTTCTGGATTCTTTGTACATCATGCACAAACTATATGGGGCAAAGAGCACTACTTCTGCTCAATCCATCCACCCTAACTCTGCCAGAGGCTGGCAGAATCCCTTGCGTGGAGGTCTCATTCCAGTATTCCAAACTGGGAGTGGATCAAAACACCTCTGTTTTGGGCTGGCCCGGTGGCGCACTGCTATAGTGCACCGCTTGGGAAGCGCGGCGGCACTCCCGACGAGGGTTCGGATCCCACATACAGACCGGTTCCCGCTCACTGGCTGAGTGAGGCGCGGGAGCAATGCCGAGGGCTGCGATCCCGTTGCCGGTCCCGGTCCAGTACGGGGGCGACACTGAGGGTTGCGATCCGTTGCCGGACACGGAAAAAGACAAAAAAAAAAAAAAAAAAACACCTCTGTTTTGGCTTGTTATTCAACCTAGGTAACAATGCTCTGCTCTCCAGGCCACTGTCAGTTCACATGTCAGATAGCCTGCTTCCGTTCCCTTTCTCTCCTCTCTTGTCCACAATTTCTGGGTGCTGCTTGGGACAGGCTTTCTCCTTCTTCTTCCTTTTTACCACTAAGTCTCAGCACTCAACTTTAATGACACAGGTAAAATCCCTGCATAATACAGAAACTACATGGCTCTTGATATGAGAATCAACTAGGATTTAGACTTAACTATGAATACAAATATATTTATTTGATACTCTCAAATATTGCCCCATTATAGTATTATCATTATCATTATTATCATCATGTAGGACATACTTATTTCTTTCTCAGTGCCCTTCCACTTTCCCATGGACTTACATTGCCTGCCAGATTCTGGATTTTCTAGCTGCTTTGCCTGTTTAATAGTCAGAAGGCAGTCCACCTGCTGTTTGCCTGGAATGCAGGAAATGAACATCATACCATATGGGCACATAACACCCACATGGTCCCAGACACAAGCAGCAGATCTGGCAACTGTGGGCCAGGCACCACTGGGATGGCTGCTTTGCTTAGGAAGGTACATTTAAAAAATCTTCTTAATTACATTTTTATTGCACTGATATAAAATTAATTTTTGGTATTTCTTGATATTTCTGTTGACTACAAACTGACCCAGGATCTCTCTCTCTCTCTCTCTCTCTGTGTCCATTGTACAGCTAACCTAAGAATGACTAATGTTTATATCAGTGTCAGCTGCATAATTAACATTCTCAACCAGCAGTGCTAACCTTATATGAATAAAAAACAGTTGAAGTATAAGGTGAGGGGCTGTCACTAATACCTCTCTTAACAGAGTGCTAATGCACCAAATACCATACTTTATTTATTTCTTTAAGACACAGTTTTTGTACTTTTGTGTATGGCTACAGACAGTTGTCGGA
>NW_007728845.1:24924-25648 GCF_000696425.1 Galeopterus variegatus | reverse complement strand
TATTTATTTCTTTAAGACACAGTTTTTGTACTTTTGTGTATGGCTACAGACAGTTGTCGGAATCCTGTCGAGGTAGCCAGTTGTATGGCTGGGCAATTCATAACTAAAGCCAAAATGTTTCATTATTTTAGTTACACTGAGTTTTCCATTTGTATTGCTAGGGGTTATTGCTCAGAGACCTTCAAACCTGTTGTACAGACTGGGTCACAGACCCCTCATATACAAGCTGGGTCACCAGACCCCTCACATGCACATCCATGCTAGGCAATTGGGAAAGATCCCAGGAGCTGTTGGCAGACGACATGAGCTAAACCATCAGCAGCAGCAGCAGCAGCTACGGCAGATTCAGCAGCAGCTTGTAGCAACAGCTTCCAGCAGTAGTAGCGGTGGTGGCCCCTGGAGGATCCTGGGGGCCCTGGCAGCAATGGCAGCAGTGTCCCCGTGGCACCCCAGGCCGTGTGGATCAGAACCATTTGTCCTTTATACTTAAGTCTGGTAACCCAGGAACACTTGGGTGCACGTGCGCAATTACATTAGACAATTACCAAGGAACACCTGGGCGCACGTGCATATTTACGTCAAATGCTCCGCAAGATTCCGGACATCTGAGGGGCCCTGACTATTTTCATATATTTTCCCTACACTTTGTATGAATAGGTTTACCAGACCACTTAAGAGTTCTCTATATCAAGGGAAGGGCAAGAAATCTTAAGCTTCTATGTCT
>NW_007728845.1:23945-24836 GCF_000696425.1 Galeopterus variegatus | reverse complement strand
CAGACCACTTAAGAGTTCTCTATATCAAGGGAAGGGCAAGAAATCTTAAGCTTCTATGTCTTGGGTTCATACCAAAGGGGAGGCAGGCATAGAATAGGTTGTGTGGGAAACCAAAACAAACGTTACTGTTTACTGGAAGCAGTCAATTAGTGCCTTAGGGGGAGTGGTATTTGAGAGGGATGCCTACTGCATGCCATAGTTCTGTAACAGACTGTAAAGTGATCCAGGCTGTACATGGTAGTTAGGGTGCTCCACCAGGTGCCTTTTCACCCAGAGTGGACCAGCATTGCCTCAAAAGGACTGAAGTACTAGAAGCAGAGGGCCAGCACCTCGGTGCTTGGGCAAATGTATCCAGTAAAGTTGAGATGGTGTCTTGGCTTGTCTTCATGGTTTCAGGTTCTCAGTCTTTGAAATATGATCACTTAATACCTAGCACATAGCTAGCTGCAGAAAAGTGTCTGAATAGACCCCCTGCAGGAACCAGGTGGGTCATGTCATTGCAAAAACTGTCAGCTGGATGTGGATGCTATCTCCTTCATAGCTTTCTATAGTAGGGTATCTCTTCCACATACCTCTCAAATATGCACAGGTATTCTCAATAAAAAGAGCCAGCAAGGCAGATACCCTAAGGAGCTAAGTGTGAATAGCAGAAGAGATCAAGGTTCAAAGGGTAGGAGAGGACTTACCACTTGGGTGGAACCAAGAATCAGAAAGAAGCCTGATAGCATCAGACCTAGAGAATTGGACTAGGCCTGGAACAGACAAGGCAGGTACTGGACAATTATGAAGTGAATTCTCACAACTGGCTTTTATTGACAGGGACTAAAGTGCTGCATCATGGTGGAACCCTTTGAAATTAAAAAATACTCATTGTTTTAGTCCGTTTTGTGT
>NW_007728845.1:21231-22661 GCF_000696425.1 Galeopterus variegatus | reverse complement strand
ACAGAAATGGGGGTCTCAACCCTGCGGGAGAGACAGCAGCCAGTTGATAGGACTATGGATGCCAGAATTGTTGGGATCTTGTACCCATGCTGGTGTTCAGCAGGATCAGAGAGACATGCATTGACATGTACTTCACCATAGCAAAAGTCCTGCAGAAGGAGTTACAGGGAGTCACAGGAAACTGAAACTGGTGGCATGTACTCTTAGGCATTTTTCTGACAGTTCGTGTTCATTAAATGATTTCAGAGTACAGTTAAGCTCTGGTACTTAGTCTGTGTGACATATCATTCTTTCCAAGAACCCTGGCCAGGTGCTGGTTATGTCTCTCATACCAGAATCCAATGTGTCTGAACCCCACCCTGATGACTCAGTAGAATTGATCACTGCTTGTCTCCCCCTCCAGAGAAAGAAGGGAACAGAATTGTGAACCAAACAGGAGGGCAAAAGGGGAGAAAAACCTACATTGCCCACAACAATAGATTACAATGCTGGCCTCTATTGGAGTCAAATAAAAATTGCCATCTTCACAGTGGAGCTCAGTTCTTCAGGTTTAAATTAAACTCATTTCAATAGACATTTACAGGACACCAGTTTTGGACTTACCACGGGCTGTGCAGAAGACAAACTGGTATAAGAAACTGTGAGACTTGGTTACCCTTGAGAAATTGGAAATATTCCTGAAGAGGCCAGTGTAAATAAGTATAGAATAAGATTTTTAAATGAGAGGAAAATTCCTTCAGTAAAATGCAAGGAAATTCAGAGAATGAAGGCACTACTTTGAACTGGAGTGAGAAAGGTTTGGGAAGAACTTGAAATTTGGGGACTAGGCCCTCAGAGCATAAACCAGGTTGAGGTGAGAATAAAAGAGATGAGAGCACAAAGAAAGAAAACAGTGATCTTATCAGGATGACCTCAAAGAACTATTGAAGAAGCTGTTCAGTAAAGGTAATCAATAAAACACGAATCCCTCACCAGACTAGTTCTTCAAGTGCTGGCATCATGTCTTAGGCCTCTTGGTATCCATTCATTCATTCAACAAATCTGAGTGCTGAGGAAAAGCAGTGGGTGATACAGACAGGGTCTCTGCCCTCATGCAGTGCGGCTTGCAGTCTAATGGCAGAGACAGACAAACAATAGGCAAATAAATACATGATGCTGAGGAAACAATGACTTAGATGACGATAATGCTGACTCTTATTAAGTGCAGGGGGCTGGTCACAGACTGCTTCTGTTGGAAAGAGGAAGAAAATTCCACACTTTTAGATCAACTTATTTCTAAATCCCAAAAGTCCTGCTGGGTGGACTATATGGAAGTAGGACACACACACACACACGCACACACACACACACACGCACACACACCACCCAAACACACACACACACACACACACCACCACCACCACCACCACCACCACCACCACCACCACCAC
>NW_007728845.1:16787-20449 GCF_000696425.1 Galeopterus variegatus | reverse complement strand
CTCCTCCTTTTCACTATTTCAGTGCTTACTACTCTCTTCCATATCACACACACACACACACTGAAAATGATAATGTTTGTGTGGCTCTTTGGGGTAGAGAGAGAAGACTGCACTCAGTAGAGTGAACAGCCCTGGAAGTTTCACCCTAAAGGCGAAAGGGCCAGTATTTTAGTGCATCTTTAATCCATTTGGTTCGTTAACTGGAAAGTTCTGCTTTATTTAATCAGAGAAAAGTCTATTTTTGCAAAATACTTATTTAATCCTAATCTTTTCCTAAAATTTGCTCCTCCCACAGGCATCACCAACTCAGTTAAGCTTCATTTTTCTAGTTGCTTAGGGGAGAAATCTCAGGATCATCATCGTTGCCTCTCTCTTACATACCCAGCATTTGTTCAATCATCAGCAAATCTTACTGGCTCTACAGGGTCCAACACTTATTACCACCTCCTCTGCTACCATCTGGCCCACAATTTTTTTTCTCCTGGATTACTTAAAATCCTTCTGTGTTGTCTCACTACTTCGTCTCTTGCTCTTCTGCAGTCTAGTCTCAAAATAGCAGCTGGCATGATGCTGTTAAATACAGTAAAAATTAAGTACTCAAAAATTCTCCAATGGCTCTCCATCTTACTTAAATAAAGATCAGAGTTCTCACAATGGCTTGCAGGTTCTGCTCTCAAACGGCCCTATCTTGCCCTATCTGCCTCTTCCCCATTTCTCTCTAAACTCATCTTTTACCATTCTCCCCTTTGCTCATTCCTCTTAAGCTACCCTGGCCTACTTGTTCTGCCTTGAACACACCGGACACATTCCGGCCTCAAAGACTTTGCATTTGCTGTGCTCTCTGCCTGCAATGCTCAGATATCTCCATGGTGCTCTCTCTTACCTGTTAGGTCTTAGTTTAAATGCCATCTTCCTAGTGGGTCCTTTGATCACACTATTTAAAATTGGCTCCCACCTCCCAAACTGACCCTGGTATATCCTATCCCTTTCCTCTACAGCACTTATTACCATCTAACATACTATGTATTTTACTTGTTTTTCTTACTGTCTGACTTCCTCACTTGAATGTAAGGTTCATGAGGCAAGGATTTTGTTGTTGTTGTTTTGTTTTGTTCCCTGTTGTATCTTTAGTACACAGTACAGTACCCAACACATAATATATTCTCAATAGATATTTGTTGAATGAATGAATAAGTTAATGAATGAATTCATGTGATACTTAACATTCTAAAACCTGCAGTTGTCTGTCTATATAAAATTGTGCATTATTCAGACCAAAGGCAGTGGGCCTGATTACGAGGTTAACTTGATAGCTGTCTCTGAAATATTACAGCATTAAAACTTTGCTTACAGATTATTTACTAATGTAATCTAATCATTTCTTGTTCCATTATAATAACATAATGAAACATACACAAAAGTGCTATGAAGAAAATTGAAGCAGGGAGAGGGCTTAGAGAGTGATAGGGCTGCATCTTTTTGGTGTGACCAGGGAAGGTCATTTATCAGAGGCTGGAATGAAAGGATGGAGCAGCCCTCTGAAGGGCTGTGGGGAGAGAATTCTAGGCATAGAGAAAATGAATTCAAAGCCTCTACAGCTGGAACAAACTTAATGTTTTTGAGTAGCTGTGAGAAGGATAATTTGTTAAAACCAGAGTAAATGTGCTGGAAAGTAGCAGCAGATGAGGTTAGAAATGTAGCAAGGGGCTGATGGTGTAGGAGCTTCTGGTAAGTAGTTAGGTCTTAAGTGTGATAGGAAACCATAGGAATATTTTGAACAGGAGAATAATATGGTTGAATTTATGATTTTCAAAGATCACTGTGATTGCTCTGTGGAAATGTATAGTAGGAGCAAAGACCAGCTAGGAGGCGATTGCAGTAGTCTAAGCAAGGGACTAGGGTGATGATAGTAGATGTGATGAGAGGTGGTTTATTTACAAATCTGGGTTTATTTACAAATTTTACCTTTTTATTTTGAAATAATTTAAATCTTACAGAGTAGTTGCAGGAATGATAAGAACTCTAATATACACTTTACCCAGTTTCCATTGCTTAAGTTTTGCAAAATTGGTCTCCCTCTTGCCTATCCCCCCCACCACATTATTCCCTCTCTTTGTTTGTGTGTACGTGTGTATTCACACACACATTTTTTATAGATCTATATCCAACTTTACCCAGTTTCCATTGCTTAAGTTTTGCAAAATTGGTCTCCCTCTTGCCTATCCCCCCACCACATTATTCCCTCTCTTTGTTTGTGTGTACGTGTGTATTCACACACACATTTTTTATAGATCTATATCCATGTCTATATTTATATAAATTTTATATCCATGTTTATATTTATATAATTTTTTTTCTGCACCATTTTGGTCATAAGTTGCATTCATCATGCCTCTTCACCTCAAGATTTTTTAGTGTGTGTTTTCCAAGAATGAGACTGTCCTCTTACATATCTACAGTCCAGTTACCAATTCAGAAAATTCAAAACTGATACAACACTTTTATCTCACTTGCAGTGTATTTTCCAGTTTCATCAGTTATCCTGGTAATGTCCCTTATAATAGACAATTTGTGTTTGTATGTGGTATAGAATCCAGTGCGGGGTTTGTCTATTTTGCTGATTTTTTAAAAATATTATTTTGATTTACTGTTTTTCTGTTCTCCGCCTTATGAGTTTCTGCTTTTATTTTATTATTTCCCATCTTAAGTTTTCCATTGTTTGTTTTTCTCTAGCTTTTTCAGTTAAGGATTTAATTCATTTATTTTTTGCTTTTCATTTTCCTTGATGTAAGTGTTTAAGGCTATAAAGTTTCCTTTGATTACTGCTTTAAATCTATTTCCATAGATTCTTACATGAGATATTTTCATCTCATATAATTATCATTATTTTTCAGAAATTCTTTAATTTTTGCTTATATTTTATTTCATTCAAGAGTTGTTTAATAGAAGCTTTGATTTGCTTTTTAAATTTCTAGTTTTTATTAAGTCATGATTTCAGAGTGGAAAGTTTTGTATATATATATATATATATATATTTTCATAAGACATGTTATTGATTATGTTTAATTCTTCTGTATTCTCACCTATTCTTTGTTTACTTGTCTCACTTTGTGCTGAGAGTGGTATGTTAAAGGCTTCTATTTTTAGGTTCCTATTAACTAATTGTATCTCCTTAGTTTCTACTCTGTATAAGTGATTGCTTTGTTATTTGGTGCATTGAAATTTATTTTATCTTCATATGAATTGTAGTTTTGGCAATTTAAAGTGTCTTCTTTTTTTGGTCTCATTTAATGCTTTTTGGGTCTGAATTCTACTTTGTCCAATATTAGGATTGCAACCCTACTTAAAAAATATTACACACACACGCACATACACACAAACTTTATTTTTTAGAGCAGTTTTAGGTTTACAGCTAAATTGAGTGGAAGGTACAGAGATTTTCTGTACACTCCCTACCCCTACACATGCATAAGCCTGCCTCATTATCAACATCCCCCACCATAGTGTTACTTTTCTTACAGTTGATGAATCTACATTAACACATCGTAATCACCCAAAGTCCATAGTTTACATTGGGGTTCACTCTTGGTTTTGTACATTTTATGGGTTTGGACAAATGTATAATGACATATATCCACCATTATAGTATACAGAGTAGTTTC
>NW_007728845.1:13667-16487 GCF_000696425.1 Galeopterus variegatus | reverse complement strand
TATGGGTTTGGACAAATGTATAATGACATATATCCACCATTATAGTATACAGAGTAGTTTCACTGTCCTAAAAGTTCCTCTGTGTTCCACCTTCATCCTTCCCTCTTCCTCTCAATCCTTGGCAACCACTGATCTTTTTACTCTGTCCATTGTTTTGCCTTTTCCAGAATCATATATGACTCAGCCTTTTCAGATTGGCTTCTTTCTCTTAGTAATTTGCATTAAAGGTTCTTCCATGTCATGATAGTTCATTTCTTTTAGTGCTGATTAATATTCCATCCTCTGGATGTACCACAGTTATTTATTCATTCACCTGCTGAAGGGCATCTTGGTTGCTTCCTTGTTTTGGCAATTATGAATAAGGCTGCTGTAAACATTTGTATGCAGGTTTTTGTGTGGACATAAGTTTTCAGTTCATTTGGGTAAATACCAAGGAGCATCATTGCTGGTTGTATGGTAAGAGTATATTTAGTTTTGTTAAGAAATTGCCAAACTTCTTCCAAAGAGCCTGTGCCACTTTACATTCCTACCTGCAATGAATGGGAGTTGCTGTTGCTCCACATGCTCATTGGCATTTGGTGTTGTCTGTGTTCTGGATTTCGGCCATTCTAATAGGTGCATAGTCATACCTCATTGTTGTTTTAAGTTGCATTTCCCTAATGGAGTGTCTTTTCATATGTTTATTTGACATGTGTGTAGCTTCTTTCGTGAGGTATCTGTTAAGGTTTTTGCACACTTTTTAATCATTTTGTTTTCTTATTGTTGTATTTTAATAGTTCTTTGTATATTTTGGATGAGTCATTTATCACATATGTCTTTGCAAATATTTTCTCCCAGTCTGTGGCTTGTCTTTTCATTCTCTTGACAGTGTCTTTTGCAGAGTAGAAATTTTTAACTTTAATGAAGTCCAGCTTATCAATTCTTTCATTCATGGATTGTGCCTTTGATGTTATATCTAAAAGATCATTGCCAAAACTTTGGTCATCTAAATTTCCTCCTATGTTATCTCCTAGAAGTTTTATAGTCTTGCATTTTACATATAGGTATACGATTTATTTTGAGTTCATTTTTGTGAAGGTTGTAAGGTCTGTGTCTGGATTGCTCATTTTTGGCATGTGGATGGCCAGTTGTCTCAACAACTTTTTTGTTGTTGTTGAAAATACTGTCTTTTTCTTCATTGTAATGCTTTTGTTCTTTCATCAACAATCAGTTGACTGTATTTATGTAGGTGTGTTTCTGGATTCTTTATTCTGTTCCTTTATTTATTCTTTCACCAATACCACACTATCGGTTTCTGTAACTTTATACCAAGTCTTGAAGTCATATAGTGTTAGTCCTCCAACTTTATTCTTCTCCTTGAATATTGTGTTGGCTATTGTGAACCTTTTGCTTCTCCATATATGCTTTAGAATCAGTTTGTTGATATCCAAAAATAGCTTTCTTGGATTTTTATTTATTTATTTATTTATTTTTTTTCCTTTTTGTCTTTTTTCGTGATCAGCAACGGATCACAACCGGCAACGGATCGCAACCCTCAGTGTCGCGCCCATACTGGACCGGGACCGGCAACGGTATCGCAACCCTCGGTGTTGCGCTCACACCTCACTCAGCCAGTGAGCGGCCGGTCTGTATGTGGGATCCGAACCCTCGGCGGGAGGGCCGCCGCGCTCCCAAGCTGGAGCTACAGTGCGCCACCGGGCTGGCCCCCTTTCTTGGATTTTTACTGGGATTGCATTGAATCTATAGATCAAGTTGGAAAGAACTTACATATTGACAATATGGAGCNCACTTTTTAATCATTTTGTTTTCTTATTGTTGTATTTTAATAGTTCTTTGTATATTTTGGATGAGTCATTTATCACATATGTCTTTGCAAATATTTTCTCCCAGTCTGTGGCTTGTCTTTTCATTCTCTTGACAGTGTCTTTTGCAGAGTAGAAATTTTTAACTTTAATGAAGTCCAGCTTATCAATTCTTTCATTCATGGATTGTGCCTTTGATGTTATATCTAAAAGATCATTGCCAAAACTTTGGTCATCTAAATTTCCTCCTATCTTATCTCCTAGAAGTTTTATAGTCTTGCATTTTACATATAGGTATACGATTTATTTTGAGTTCATTTTTGTGAAGGTTGTAAGGTCTGTGTCTGGATTGCTCATTTTTGGCATGTGGATGGCCAGTTGTCTCAACAACTTTTTTGTTGTTGTTGAAAATACTGTCTTTTTCTTCATTGTAATGCTTTTGTTCTTTCATCAACGATCAGTTGACTGTATTTATGTAGGTGTGTTTCTGGATTCTTTATTCTGTTCCTTTATTTATTCTTTCACCAATACCACACTATCAGTTACTGTAACTTTATACCAAGTCTTGAAGTCATATAGTGTTAGTCCTCCAACTTTATTCTTCTCCTTGAATATTGTGTTGGCTATTGTGAACCTTTTGCTTCTCCATATATGCTTTAGAATCAGTTTGTTGATATCCAAAAATAGCTTTCTTGGATTTTTATTTATTTTTATTTTTATTTTTCCTTTTTGTCTTTTTTCGTGACCGGCAACGGATTGCAACCGGCAACGGATCGCAACCCTCAGTGTCGCGCCCGTACCGGACCGGGACCGGCAACGGGATCGCAACCCTCGGTGTTGCGCTCACACCTCACTCAGCCAGTGAGCGGCCGGTCTGTATGTGGGATCCGAACCCTCGGCGGGAGGGCCGCCGCGCTCTCAAGCGGCACACTGTAGCAGTGCGCCACCGGGCCGGCCCCCTTTCTTGGATTTTTATTGGGATTGCATTGAATCTATAGATCAAGTTGGAAAGAACTTA
>NW_007728845.1:10181-13272 GCF_000696425.1 Galeopterus variegatus | reverse complement strand
TGTTGAAAATACTGTCTTTTTCTTCATTGTAATGCTTTTGTTCTTTCATCAACGATCAGTTGACTGTATTTATGTAGGTGTGTTTCTGGATTCTTTATTCTGTTCCTTTATTTATTCTTTCACCAATACCACACTATCGGTTTCTGTAACTTTATACCAAGTCTTGAAGTCATATAGTGTTAGTCCTCCAACTTTATTCTTCTCCTTGAATATTGTGTTGGCTATTGTGAACCTTTTGCTTCTCCATATATGCTTTAGAATCAGTTTGTTGATATCCAAAAATAGCTTTCTTGGATTTTTATTTATTTATTTATTTATTTTTTTTCCTTTTTGTCTTTTTTCGTGATCAGCAACGGATCACAACCGGCAACGGATCGCAACCCTCAGTGTCGCGCCCATACTGGACCGGGACCGGCAACGGTATCGCACCCCTCGGTGTTGCGCTCGCACCTCACTCAGCCAGTGAGCGGCCGGTCTGTATGTGGGATCCGAACCCTCGGCGGGAGGGCCGCCGCGCTCCCAAGCTGGAGCTACAGTGCGCCACCGGGCTGGCCCCCTTTCTTGGATTTTTATTGGGATTGCATTGAATCTATAGATCAAGTTGGAAAGAACTTACATATTGACAATATGGAGCATTCCTATCTATGAACATGGACTATCTCTCCATTATTTTGTTTTTCTTTCTTCAGTTTGGTAGTTTTCCTCTTATACATCTTGTACATATTTTGTTAGATTTATAACTATTTCTTTTTTTTTGAGGGGGGTGCTAATGTAAATAGAATTATGTTTTAAATTTCAAATTTCGCTTTATTGCTGGTGTAAGTGTAGGACACAAATTGACTTCTGTATATTAAACTTGTATCTTGCAACCTTGCTGTAATCCAGTAGTTTTTTTTTTTTCGTGTCCGGCAACGGATCGCAACCCTCAGTGTCACGCCCGTACCGGACCGGGACCGGTAACGGGATCGNGCGCCGCCGCGCTCCCAAGCAGCGCACTGTAGCAGTGCGCCACCGGGCCGGCCCTGTAATCCAGTAGTTTTTTTTTTTTAATCTACTCTACCTTTTTGCTTTTGTCTCTTTGCTTCATAGACAATCATGTCATTTTGCAAACAAGGACAGTTTTATTTCTTCCAATCTCTGCTTTTTTAATGTTTACATATGACTGGTATATCTTTGTTTATCTCTTTATGTTTAGCCTGTTTGAATCATTTTATTTTAGATGTATCTCTTGTATGCAGATTGGTGTTGTTTTATTTTCTAAGCCAATTTGAAAATAGCTTTTTAAAGAAAATAGATATGTTTAATCCCATTCACATCTATTGACATAATTGATATATTTTGTCTTGAAAATGTTATATTATAGTTACTATGTATATTAGTTATATTTACTGTCTTTCCTTTTCCATATGGTGTAACTTTGTGGCTCTCTCTTTTTTTAAAATTTCATTTTATATTTGGGAAGGTTTGCACTTTTGTTCCTGTGGTCACCTTTGTGTTTATAATTTAGACAGCGCTTAGTCATCTCTTGTTTGGGTGAGGCTTATCCTATTGCATAGGGTTCAGCAAATATTTTCTGTAAGGGTTGGATAATAAATACATTAGGCTCTGTGGCTGTGAGGCAAAATAGTGGCTATTAGGTAAATATTTATACAACTATTTAAAGTATAACTACTTAAAAAATGTAAAAACCATTCTTAATTTACATACATACACACATAAAACAACTGGTAGCTGGACAGCTTTGGCCTGTGTGCCATAGCTTATTACCCTGCTCTATTAGATTCCCTAGGAAAGATTCATGGATGAAGTATTTTTGAGTTATGTGTTTAAAACTGTTTCTTTATATCTTGATACTTGAAAGACAGCTTGTCTGGATATAAAAATCCTTGATACACACTTTTTTTTTTTTTTTACTTTCTTGAAAATGCTGCTCTACCATTTTCATTTTCATTTTATTTTTGATCATTTTGTGTCGATTTTTTAAGGTACATGGTGGGACATTTCATTTTACAGATTTAGGATTTGCTTATTTCTGGAAAGTTTTTATTATAGTTTTAAATATAGTTCTGTCCCATTGTTTTGATTTTTGTCTTTGTGGTCTACGAATATACGTGTGTTGGATCTTCTTTGCCTATCTTCCCATTTCAACCACTTTTTTTGGACTTTAAATCTTATTTTCATTCTCCTGTAGGTGGTTTTTCATTTGTTTGGTTGGTTAGGTATTGGTTTGTTTTGCCTTTCTTCTGTGTCTTTTATTAAATTTTCATTTGAATCTATTCTTAGGCACCTTTAATTATGTTTTTCTCTCTGAGATATATCTGTCATTTAGAAAAATCTCTTTCCTGTGTTCATTCAACTCTTATTGCATTTCTTCCTATATTTTGACTATTTTTTCTTATTTTTTTCAGTTTCTGATTCTAGTTGTTTTCTTACCTTCTAAATATTTGTTTGAGGACATTTAATTTATTTTGCAGTGTTGTGTTACAGTTTGTTTTTGCTTCAGGGTTGGGTATGAGGAAATACATTTGATTAGCTGAAATGCTTAGCTTCTTAGTTTCTTTTGTCTCTTTATAGTAGCTTTGTATAGAAGTTTCTCATTGATATTTCTCATTTATATTTCTAGGAACTTGTTGAAAGAGCTCATAGTGTATGAGTGCTTAATTCAGACAACTTAGTGAAATGCAGTTTTTTTTTAATGAATGATCTTGATGACAATGTGGTAGAGAAGGAGGAATATTTGCCATGTCTCATGTTTCTCTTTTGTTTCCACAGGATCCTTTCTTTTCTTTTCTCATGCTCTTTTTTCCCTCCATGACACACATCTAAAGGGCACCATTACTTCCATTTTTTCTCCTTTTCCCCCAGAAGCAATGATTCTCCTGAGTTGTAATCTCTGATCTCCCACTTTCAATTTCCTTTCCTGTAGCTACTGCTGCATACTACCAAGTTCCAGATTTGTTTTCACTATTTTAGCACTCAACGCCAGAGTGAGTATCTCTTCTTGAGGGTCCTTTTGTCTGTGTTTTGTCCAAGTTTTCTCATTTCTTTTTTTCCCTTTTCTTTTCCACATAGTTTCTATAAAAATCCTTCC
>NW_007728845.1:7399-9268 GCF_000696425.1 Galeopterus variegatus | reverse complement strand
GCAGCTGGCAGGTACAAGCAGATCACATGGTGAGAGGAAGCAAGAGAGAGAGAGAGAAGGTTCCAGGGTCTTTTTAAGCAACAAACTCTTGCGGGAACTAATAGAGTGAGAACTCGCTCCTTAATCCCCCCTCCCCCAGGGAGAGCATTAATCCTTTCATGAGGGATCCACCCCCATGACTCAATCAGTTTCCAGCACTACCACATTGGAGAGCAAATTTCCACATGATTTTTGGAGGGGACAACACATCCAAACTCCGTCAGGCCATGAAGGTTTCTCTCTCCTGTATGGGCTTTGGTGCCCTTATAAAAGGAATTGATTGAGGGTGTTTATTCTCTCTTGCCCTTTTGCCTTTTGCTATATGAGAACATGTCAAGGAGGCCCTCACAAGATGCCAGCACCTTGATTTTGGACTTTCCAGCTTCCAGACTATGAGAAAATAAATTTCTTTATAAAAGTCTCAGGTATCATTATAGCAGCACAAAATGGACTAAGACAAATGCGTAGAGAAAACCTGTATTCTAGGGCTGACTGGAATTCTCAGGATTTATTTTTAGATAGAAAAAAGTAGACTTGTGGACAATTGGGTTGTAAGGTTTGAAGGAAATAGAACAGTTAAGGGTGCTTCCCAAGTTATTGGCTGAGCAAATGGGTAAATGGTAGCACCTTATTTAGAAGGGGAAAAGGTGGTTTTGGGAGGGAGTTGGCACAGAGGAGACAATGGTTTCAGTTTGGGATATGTTAATTTTGAGATAGGATATTTTTGACACATCTAAGTGGAGATGTTGAGTAGGCACTTGGCTCTACAAATTTGCATTCAGGCATAGGTCAGGATGCAGTGTGGTATGGATATGATAAATCTTTCATTCTCCACTAAGAAAACTCTGACAACAGGTGCTTCTGAATTGATTTGGGGAAAACCACTTTTTAGAACCCTTAATCTGAGTCTTGTTGCATTTACAAAAATGTTTTCCAGTTGTGCTCTCTTCAGAAGATTAACAGATAATTGTCTTTTGAAAGGTTTAAGTGGTGAATAACTTTAAAAAAATGTAATGGCTGTATTTTCCGGATAACTTTAGAAACCGAAAAAAGCAGAAAAAAAATTAAAAATCACATATAAATAACCACAATTGATATTTTGGTATGTTTTATTCCAAACTTGTTTGGGTACATGTATTTACAAATTCAGATACACACTTAAAAATAAAGATGCAGGCTTACTGTTCTCTATGGTTCTTAACTTTGCACATTAGCACCTGGGAAGCCTTTTTCAAACGTCAGTGCTAAAAAAACAACAAAAAGACCAAGTCAATGCACAAGTCTCACACCTGGCATAATTACATAAGAATCTAAGAGGTGTGCATGAATCCAGGTAATTAATAAGACCAACTTCAATTACAATTCTTTCTTGATGACTGCATATTTTTAAAAAACAAAACCCAAACCTGTTGTTCATTTGCTTCCTCTTTCAGGTTAAATTATTCCAAGTAAGTCCAATTAAGGAAACCAAACCTCATGTGTGTCTCCTTAAGCTGAAACCAGAAAGATCCAGCAAGGTTCTATGGCATTTTGGAGCTTTTTCCTGATTTGACTGTGTTTGAAGTTTTGCAAAAATGAAAAATTAAGACCTGTGCCTTGGGGGGCCGGCCTGGTGGCGCACTGCTACAGTGTGCCGCTTGAGAGTGCGGCGGCGCTCCTGCTGAGGGTTCGGATCCCACATACAGACCGGTTCCTGCTCACTGGCTGAGCGAGGTGCGGGCGCAACACCGAGGGTTGTGATCCTGTTGCCGGTCCCGGTCCGGTACGGGCGCGACACTGAGGGTTGCGATCCTTTGCCGGACACGAAAAAAAAAAAAAAAAAAAACCTGG
>NW_007728845.1:4884-6524 GCF_000696425.1 Galeopterus variegatus | reverse complement strand
TACGGGCGCGACACTGAGGGTTGCGATCCTGTTGCCAGTCCCGGTCCGGTACGGGCGCGACACTGAGGGTTGCGATCCTTTGCCGGACACAAAAAAAAAAAAAAAAAAGACCTGTGCCTGGGAGCAGAGCTGCAGAGCTACAGCATGACGCTTGGTTTTCATTTAAGACAAGGAGGCCATTCTGGAAATCAAAGTATGCCTGCCCCTACTCATTAATCGAGCACACAGCTGGGAGTGGATGGGGGTCGAAGCCTGGAACTTGTTCTTCCTCCTCACACTCCTATTCCAATTGAGTTGTATTTTGCTGGTGTGATGATCTCCATTTCCGGGATTCCTGAACCTTTCCCCAGAGGATTTCAGAAAGCAGCCTTTGAGTGCATGTTCTAAGGTAGGATTGATCTTTTTTTTTTTGCGAGGACTGTATTGGGAGCTAGAGTTAGACTATTTCTAACCTCAGAGTCAATTTTACACTGTCTTAGTTGATAGAAAACACTGATAATTGAGTTTCACGGGAGGAAAATAAATGTAAATAGTAGTGATACAGAAAAGTGCCTCAGTTTCGGGCCGGCCCGGTGGCGCACTGCTACAGTGAGCCGCTTGGGAGTGTGGTGGTGCTCCCGCCGAGGGTTCGGATCCCACATACAGACCGGTTCNGAGGGTTGCAATCCGTTGCCGGACACGAAAAAAGACAAAAAGGAAAAAAAAAAAGAAAAAAGTGCCTCAGTTTCAAAACATGTAAGTAACTCCTGCTGTTTCTTACTCAAAAGTTTTTCTGTCTGTATGTTTAAAGTCAGCCATTCTTTCTTTCAAATGCTGTTTGCTGAGTAGTTTCTTGGTTAATATAATATGAGGGATTAAAATGGTCATTGGGGGAAAAAATGTCAAGCTGTAGCCCCAATAGCCACGTCTCTGGCTGCTAGGTATTCCTGTGGCACACAGTTAAGTAAAAGCTTTTTTTTTTTTTTTGACTGGTAAGGGGATTGCAACCCTCGGCATGGTGTTGTCTGCACCACGCTCAGCCAGTGAGCACACCGGCCACTCCTATATAGGACCAGAACCTGCGGCCTCAGTGCTACCAGCGCTGCACTCTCACAAGTGAGCCACGGGGCCGGCCCTAAGTAAAAGTTTTTAATCTCATAATATGAAGCAAAGTCTTGGGGTTATCAGAAAAGGTGAGTGCATGTATGTGCCTGTGTGTGTACATGCAGGGTGGGGATGTTGCAGCAGCTCTAGGCTAATAGAGGCCAGAGGGAGAAGGGAGGGGAGGTGTCATTCTCCACCTCAGGTCCTGTGTGTTTCCATCAGGAACTTAACACATTGTATTATATTAATTATATTTATTAGTGTAGTTAATTACTCATTTTATGTATTCTGTTTATTAATCATTCTCCTCTTACTCCACTTCTGAAAATGTATGTTTCCAGAGGACAAGGACCTTAATTATCTTTATTCACCACTGAATTTCTGATAACTAGTGGGGGCTCAATTTGTTGAATGAAAGCTTGAATACAACAAGCACTTAACATACATTAACTCTCAGAAACCTAAGTTCTAGAATGATTGGACTAGAAACAAGTTTTTTTTTTTGTCTTTTTCCGTGTCCGGCAACGGATCGCAACCCTCAGTGTTGCCCCCGTACC
>NW_007728845.1:2793-3909 GCF_000696425.1 Galeopterus variegatus | reverse complement strand
ACATACATTAACTCTCAGAAACCTAAGTTCTAGAATGATTGGACTAGAAACAAGTTTTTTTAACCTGTTTTTTCCCCTATTTTATATATATGTATATATAAACTTAAGGTTGAATTGTTTAAATCCAAGGGTTTAGGGTATGGCATTTGGAATATGGTCACCATATCACCAGGTATGTGCTGTTATACCACTACTTTTATGAAGACTTGTGGAGCCACGGCTAATATCAGGCTCTTTTACCTGCTTGTAATCCTGTACCTACTGGGCCAATTGCCGAGCTAGGGCTGGGTCTGGAGCTCACAGACCCCTCAATCCCGTTCACAGACTGGGTCACAGGCCCTAAACACGCCAGGCTGGGTCCCCAGACCCCTCACAAACAGGTCTGTGAGCTAGGTAACTGGCCAAAAAGTCCTTGGAACCATAGGTTGGAAAGCATGGCTACGCAGGGCAGACGCCTGAGGGAGATGCCTGCCCGTCTGCTTCACTGAAACTCCTCCCGCTATCTCGCTCTTCTCTCTCTCTCTCTCTCTCAATTCTAGCCCAGAGCTGCTTCTCACTCTTGGCAGAATTCCAAAGTTAAAGAGTGTTCCAGAGTGCACATCAAGGGCCATGTAGCACACTTCAGTCTGTTACTGGTTACTAAATATAGCACACTGCAGCGTTAGAGCTTGGATACTTGTCTTAAAGAATGGTTCTAAACTTGGAACAGGGAAGGTAGATGCATCAGGGGATGCATCAAGGGTCAGAGAAACTGATGGGATATTTTGGGATGATATTGGTTCAGAAATTTTAATCCCTCTTCTCTATAAAACCTGTCAATGGAAATCTCTAGGTTTTGCCCTCTTTCTTTTATCCTCTGCTTATAGTTTTGTCTTTTATAAAGTACACCCCCCAAAAAGAGTGTAAAATAAAAAATTTGCATCCTTTAGTACTCTGTGAAGTCACAATTCTTAGTGGTAGGATAGATGTGCATGCAAGATTACATTCTCCCCTGTAAGTTATGGTGTTCACAAGAGGGAAAAGAATTATAAATAGTATACACTAATAATGTTCACTTTCAAGTAATTTAGAAATAGAAAAATTTCATACTTGCAAGCTTTTATTTTTGTCTCCTTT
>NW_007728845.1:0-1078 GCF_000696425.1 Galeopterus variegatus | reverse complement strand
TGAATACATGTAGGTGCAAACTGGAAGGAAATACTTGTTTTATTTTATTTTTATTTTTATTTGTGTTTATTTTTTAAATTTATTTTTTGAATTGAAACATAATTGATTATACATATTTATGAGGTACAGAGTTGACTCTCAGTATTTGTGTACATTATGTGATGATCAAATCAATATTATTAGCATGTTCATCACTGCAAATTGTAATTATTCTTTGTATCCCTTACCCAGTTACTCTTTAACCCTCCTCTCCTTTTCGCCTTCCCACCTCTGGTAACTATAGATCTGTTCTCTCCTTCTGAAAGTTCAACGTTTTGTTGTGGTCTTTTCTTTCTTCCCTCCCTTCCTCCCTCCCTCGCTCCTTTCCTTCCTTCCTTCCTTCNTTCTCTATTTTAATTAAGGGGAGGAAAATTCAGGAAAAATGGAGAGAAAAAGGGGGTTTGGGTGTTCTTGCAAGTGTAAGCTCTATGCTAAGGAGAAGTGGGGGGAGGGTTTGGTGACTGTGATTTTGTTTCCTGCTCAGAAAACCACAGAACTTTGATTGATAGGGTGGTTAAGCTGCTGCTGTTTGTCTGCTCAGCCTGGATATCCATGAGCAGCCTCCCTGGGGCAAGTCCCTGCCTCAGTGGGAGTGACTCAGGAAAACTCTTTGAGAAACAGTTTTACATAATAGCAAGAGCTGTTCATAGATTTTTGACCCAATAATCCCACTTTTCATTGCAGCATTATTTATAATATTTGAAAAGAAAATTGAAGTGTCCAACAACTGTAGAGTATAATTTATGTAGATCATGTAATTTATATATCTATTAGAAGGAATATTATATAGGTATTAAATTATATTTATGACGATCAGGCATCAGGAAAAGCTTATTTTTTAATGTAAGTAAAAAAGCAAAAATATAGAGTTATATCACACTGATTTCACCTGCAGAAAAATATGAATACATGTAGGTGCAAACTGGAAGGAAATACTTGTTTTATTTTATTTTTATTTTTATTTGTGTTTATTTTTTAAATTTATTTTTTGAATTGAAACATAATTGATTATACATATTTATGAGGTACAGAGTTGACT